>NC_056745.1:996644795-996927295 GCF_019279795.1 Protopterus annectens | reverse complement strand
TAAAATACAGCATCTGCTCCTTTAAAATTGTTACTTAATAGTAACCATTTATTTGAGCTCAAGACACCCCTAGTTACTTATTCTTTATTCATTTTAAATAATGTTATCTGCGTGACCTTCCAAGGGGCATTTTTCATTTGATTTTATCTTTGCCTGCATATGAGTAAGTTGGGAGAAAAAGACAGCTACTCATAGATTTTTTAAAGAAAATAAAGAAAAATAAAGCCAAAACATTCTATTCAACCTGCTTGGACTCTGCAACTCTATCTACAGTGTAATAAGCTGGGAAAATATAACTTCATAGATTGGTAATGCAATGAAGTTTGTGCAGACAGTTGCACATGCAAAACTAATGCATAAATATAAGCTGATGCTTCACTTTTGTTAATATGCATATTGTTGTTTACATGTTAAACTATTAAATAATACATATCTACATATCTTTTATTTGTTTATTTGTTCATTCATTCATTCATTCATTCATTCAGTCATTCACATTTTTGTTGATTTACATATGTCTGTGTTGATCTGTTTTAAATACACTGTGGGACTGTACAAAAAGTGAAACTAGCTAAGCTTAAAATGGCCCACAAGGACAACTAGCCTAGTACTTACTTATGAACCTATATAATACAGTCACCGGAGCATCTACAACACTGTCTTTTTTTCTGTCCATTGGTTGTTTTAAAAAAAATAGTTACAAATGATGTTGCGCTTTCTACCAGAAATCAATTACCTTTGGCAAAGCATCAAAAATATCTAGGCATCACATTTTATCAAAACCCTTTCCTTTAATACTTGCACTGATTATTACATTAAGAAAGTTTCATCTCATGCAACACTCTCATAACATTTTACATTTACTTTTATTATAAGCTAGATGCACTATAGTCATAAATGTTCTTCTCCTGATATTAAAATATGTTCTTCCTACTGTTTCACTTTGCACTATCAAAAATGTTGTCATACTTCAACTAGATGAGAATAAAATTCTCAAACTTATTAACTGTGGTCTATAAAGGCATTTAGTCAGAATACTATAACTTAAACCAAATGACTGTTTTTATTCTTCTATTGTAAAAGCATGCACTTAAGCAACGTTTTGAGATTTGCATTTCTTTCACTTGGCAGCATGACTGGTATAAAGCATACAACTCGGAAACAGTTAAACCAAGATGGAAAGTTACATAAACTAAAATAAATATAATCAGCATATCCATTATCTGAAAGAATAGTGCTTTTGGAAAACTCTTGCATCATTTTGACTTTCTAATAGTGTCAGAAAGAAAATGTAATTGTGCCTTTGTGCCTATATTTTTGTAGTGTATGTGCACACACCACACACACACACACACACACACACATATATATATATATATATATATATATATATATATATATATATATATATATATATATATATATATATATATATATATATATAGATGGATTCCATGGATTGCATTCACTGATTCAAAATACTGAAGTTAAAAATGTTGAAAACTCAGTTAAACAAAATATAATATAACAACATTAAGTCAGAATATATCTCTGAAAAAAACAAAAAAACAAAAAAAAAATCCTGCTTTTTTCCCACTTTTCTGAGATGTAAAAAAGTTCAGTTACAGGCTTGCTGTTCTTGAACTGTTTGTAAGTTTCTGTGAGGCCATTTTTTGCTTGGGCTAAAGGGAAGTCTCTCTGTTGATCAGTGGCAGTGAAAAACATCGAGCAGCCTGCCTGCCCCTGTGGGAGTGGTTACTGACTTGAAACTGTAGTTTTATTGGCCATTTTGGGTCAATTCCAAAACTCCTTCATCTTCCTCTCTTAAAACCCTCTTTTGTGCGGTTTTGCACGTTTTTGAGCATAGCGCAACAGCGGGCAGCGCCACCTAATTGGGTTTAAACTATTCCTGGCTCCACAAAGTCTGCTCTTCACTTTTTCCCTTAGATCTGCTCTATCTCTCAATTTAAACACCATATTTTCATTCTAAGGCCCTTAACTGGTCCAATTAAGTAATCCTACAAGTTAGCACTATTAAACCATAAGCACTACTTACTCTTATACTCTCTTCGATTACCCTGTCCTCTATCGGTCCGTCTTAAATTCAGTTTCCCTATATTACTCTAGCATGTCCAAAGGTCAGTCAATGGTTTCTTCTCCAGTCCAGCTGGTGAATCTGGGAATTTTGAGGCAATGTTACAACTGTCTCATGTACACGGACAACTCTCGCCTCCTCCAAACAGGTTCAAATATATGTGAGAGATGCAACTATTTAGCCAAACTGGAGGCTGAGCTCTCTCATCTAAAAACTGGTGTAACCAGTCAGGAGGAGAAGGTAACATCACACAACAAAATTCCAGTATCACATAGTCCCACCACATCAGTGAAAGAAACACATAAATACACAAAAACATACTCGGAGGCTCTAAATAAAAATCTACCTAAGCAACAGAGACCTCCAAAGCAGACATCCAAGCAAACGCTACCTCAAAACAAAACACGCACAACATATAACCCACAAAGTCAGTGTGCCAAGCAGCCACAGCCCTTAAGGCTGAATAACACACCTGATACTCTTGTAATAGGTGACTCTATTGTCAGACACACTGATGTCCCGCTCACCAGGCTGAATAAAGAGAAGGTCACGGTGAGCTGCCTGTCGGGTGCTAGGATCCGCCACATAACGCAAGCACTCAGGTCACTCCAAAGCAAATACAAATATGACTCAGTCATTGTACATGCTGGTGTGAATGACCTGAGACGTACCTCCATGGACTACATGAAAAGAGACATAGAGGAGCTCTCTGATCATGTAGCCCAGGCTGGTATGACCCTGACCTTGAGCAGCATCTTACCCTCACCTAGAATGATGCCACAGTACAAAGACAAAATGATCGATTTTAACAATTGGCTAATATTTTGGTGCCATTCAAAGGGGATCCAGTGTCTGTCAGCCTGGGATGACATGCTCGACAAGCCACGTTGCTTCGCTAGGGACGGCTTGACCTGTCACCACTTGGCTTTCGGATATTGGCAAAGGCTCTTGCCACCCCCATAGTGCCATTTTTAGGCAAGGCTCAAAAGTCAAACCCACCCCCATAGACAGCACAAGGAACAAGAAACTAAGGGTAATGCTGCTAAACGCCAGAAGTCTTAACCTCAAGATGCATGCACTCGAAGTTCTCCTCAGTATGGAGAACATCGATATCTGTGCAGTGACAGAAACCTGGTTCAAGGCTCCAGAGAGCACCACAGCACTACCAGGCTATACCTCATATCATGCTTTTCGGCCCCAAAACCCGGACCGAACCACAAAAGGAGGGGGAGTTTCCATATTTATCAAGGATAGCCACACCTCCAGGTTAGTGGCATTGCACAAAGTATTGGAGACCATCCATGTGCAACTAACGGTGGGCAAGACTGCTTTTCAATTTATAGCATCCTACAGACCACCCTCTCAAAGTCAGGAATCCCACTCGGCTTTCCTGAAACCATTGGAGAACATGAAGATCTCTCCAAACACCATTATATTGGGTGACTTCAACTACCCAAACATTGACTGGGAGCACTACTCAAGCCCCAGCACCTTAGCCCAAAGGTTCCTGGAAATTATAAACTCAAATGCTATGGAACAACTAATCACCACTCCCACAAGAGAGGACAACATACTAGACCTGATCATTACCAACATGGGGACTCTATGCTCCACACCAGAAGTATATCCCTCATTGGTAAGATCAGACCATAAATTAATTTCACTGGATGTCCATATCCCGACCCCACCCCCAGCCCAAAATACCACAGTGAAAAACTTCTCAAAAGTGAACTTCTCACTTCTCAAAACTGAAGTGGAATCCCTTAAGGCCCCAGGGCCAGTAGAAACTATGGCCCAAACTGCAGAATCCTATATAAATGCATTCTACGGACATCTCCAGGAATGCATGGATCATGCTATCCCAAACAAAACCAAGACCCAATCATCCAAAGGCAGGCGTCCAGTCTGGTGGACCCCTGCCATAAATAAACTGTACAACAGAAGGAGGAAGCTACTACATGATAGAGCAAAATCCCTAATAGGGAAGGCATCTCTGATCAGTACTAGCAAAAAATTACGATCCCTCATAAAATCCTCCAAGGCCAGCTTCGAGAGAAAAATTGCACAGGACACCAAAGACAATCATAAGGCTTTTTTCAGTTATGTTAGAAACCTGGGATGCAACTCCCAGACTTGTTCTGAGTTGATTCTAAATGAAAAAAAATACACTGAACCCACAGACATTGCCAATATCCTGCCAGACAAGTTCAGTGCAAACTTCTCCACCCCCCCCCCAAAAGAGCAAGTATCTATCCCGGCAGAGGGCTGCCTCCCAAACATCTCTGATGCTCAGGTGAAGGCTGCCCTCTCCAAAGCAAAAAACACTGCTTCCATGGGACCAGATGGCGTCCCAGGTTGCGTCCTACATGAACTCTAAGAGGAACTAATCCCTCAAATAAAACAGCTATACAATCTCAGCCTCACTACAGGATATGTGCCCACAGAATGGCGTACAGCAACAGTGGTCCCACTCCACAAAGGTGGATCCTCTACGGACCCTGGAAACTATCGCCCCATAAGCCTGACTAGTTTAGTCTGCAAGGCTATGGAGAGGATCATCGTGGATCTCATAAACAAAGACATTGGAGACCTACAGATACTAGATCCTACCCAGTTCAGCTTTGTCAAGGGCAGATCCTGCCTTTTGAACCTGGTTGACTTCTTCGAAACAGTCACTAAAACCATAGATGAAGGGAAGGAGTCCACACAGCCTATCTGAACCTTGCAAAGGCATTTGACACAATACCCCACTCGGGCATCATAGATAAGCTATCCAGCTTAAATATAAACCCCTATGTCACAAGATGGGTCGCAAACTGGCTCAAAGACAGAACCCACAGAGTGAGAGTTGCTGGAGCCATGTCCGACTCGAAACCGGTCACAAGTGGCATCCCAAAGGGTTCTGTCCTGGGACCACTCTTGTTCGGTATATACTTTTCAGAGGTACAGGCAAATGTGGGAGGACTATGGCTCACCAAGTTCGCAGATGACTGCAAACTGGGCGCCATAATCAACTCTCCAGCTGACACAAGGTCTCACAGAGACAGATAACTGGTGCCAGCACCATGGTTTAAAGCTAAATGCCAAAAAATGTATAGTCATACCCTTTGGCAAAAACAATGTGCCCACAAATTACCACATAGTCGGAAACCCATTAAGTACAGAGAAAGTTATTAGAGACCTGGGGACCCAAGTTGATAGCAATCTCTCCTTTAAAACCACATTGCTAAAGTGGTTAGAAAGACCTTCTACATAGCCCACCTCATCACAAAGGGTTTTACATCTAGATCAAGAGAGGTAATCATGCCCCTTTATTCATCCCTCATCAGGCCCATCATAGAATACAATGCCCCTTTTGGGATGTACCTTACCCGACACCTGCAGCAATTAGAAAGACCCCAAAAGTATCTCACCAAGAGGATCAAGGGTCTCAAATAGATGCCATATGCTGCTCGGTTAAAAAAACTCCAGCTCTACTCAGTTGCATACCGCCTACTTCGAGGCGATCTATGCCTGACATACAAAGCTATGTCAAATCCAGAATTAATGAACATGCTCCACCTCAGTAAATCTAAATCCCTTAGAGCCATACGCTCGAGGGACTTGAACCTCAGCACTGAAATAAATAGAACTTGCTGGAGGGACAGGTTCATAACCCAGAGGCTCCCTTCGCTCTGGAATAGAATTCCAGTTCATGTGAGGCAGAGCACCTCACTGAATCTCTTCAAGAAGAATGTCGATAGGTGGATGGGGGATTGTAGGTTTGTCCCAGGGATTACTCCCGTGTCACTATTAGACAGAGGCACAGTAAACTAAACCTTAAAAAGGGCATAGTATACTCAAATCAAGGAGTGGCGTAAGCCATACAGAATCGGGCTCGGCTTATAATTGCCCCAGGGCAGATAGCCTAGTATGAACCTATGAACCTATGAACATGTAACCTTTCCACATTTAACCCAGAACTGGTCATTGCTACACTATCATCTGTTAACTGGAACTTCCTAGAAATCCTCCATTTAGATGATGCTGTAATTGAATTTAGCACAACTTTTCTAAATATCCTAAACAACTTTGCACCTGCTAGAAGGAAGAGACTGAAAACAAGTAATGCAATTTGGCTATCCAAAAAGTGCAGAATGCTAACACAGGACAGTCATACTAAACAGCAAATAAATGAAGACAAAATCTATATTATAATAACTTACAGATTAATACTAAATACAACCCTAAAATATTTTGGACATCCATTAAAGAAATCTTACATCACGGTCAAACATTCAACCAAAAACCCTTACTCAATAACTCACCACTTGAAACTGCAATACAGTTCAACTCTTATTTTATAGTTAGTAAACATCTCTGTCCAAGGATTCCTCAACATTTAAGCTCAACCCTGCCCAATAGCCACATATCAACACATCCACTTTCACCCTCAAACCTGTGGCCACATCCTATATAAAACTACTCTTAAATAAACTTACACCTTGCTCTTCTTCAGATGATGCCCTTCCAAGTGAATACCTAAAGCTAGTGGCCAGTTACATTACCTATCCTGTCGCAATCCTTATACATAGGTCAGTTCATGAATCCCACATTCCCTCTTTCTGGAAAAAGTTACACATTATCCGTCTGCAGAAAGGAGGGAATTCAGCAGACATTAACTCATTCACTCCGGAGCAGCTCAGAAAAAGCTGCCTGCTTAATTCCACCATATGAACAACAGTACAGCCTGAGCTCATTTTCAGAAAATCCATTTGTAATACTATACAGAAAACAAATGTTCATAAGTCTTTAACTATAAGAGATACACTAAAAATGTAAACGCGAAAGTTATTCAGCAGACACTGACCTTTCCAACAGTGTAAATGTTGATAGTGCATATCAAAGTCATTATTAAATATTTGGCAATGAATGCTGATATTGTGCACATTTTTTACCTTTTTGGAAAAACAAAGCACAATATATTGGTCTATGTACCATGAAGACCCATACAATTTGAATTTAATTTGTTAGTATGAATGTCAGCTATAAAATGATACCTTAACCATTACTGTGTGATGCTCCTTTCATGAGATATTCACAGAAATATGATAAATATATTATTTCTCATAATTGATAAATAAACAAAGCATAATATCGCATCACCTGTAACAGACAGAGCCTACATATCAGTGTAGAAGTTGTGCATCTGAATGTCAGCTTCAAAATGACGCATCATTTGTGTGATTACCATGCTCCCTCGCAAAGATATGGGCATAATAATGAGAAGTATTGTAAATGTATAATTTTCATATTCGTACAAGACTAAACAAACTGTGATATCTGTACGTGTGTACAGTGCACAGACACAGTTCTTTTACCATGTTGTAAGGAGTAACACTGTCTTCAAAATGAGGTATTACTTCACATAATGAAATGCTCCCTTGTAAAGTTATTTACCAAAATATGAAAAAAAATCATAATTTCCATAACCTAAGTCTGAAACAAACTTTTATATCTGCCTATGAGTACAACATACAGGCACAATTCTTTTACCATGTTAGAACTATTAATAATCTTTTCAAAATGAGATATTACTTGGCACATTCAGATGCTCCCATGCAAAGTTATCTACCAAAATATGAAAAAAATCATAATTTCCATAACCATAAGTCCCAAACAAACTTTGATATCTGCACATGTGTCAAACATACAGGGACAATTCTTTTACCATGCTAGAACCAGCAATACTGTCTTCAAAATGAGATATTACTTGGCACATTCAGATGCTCCCATGCAAAGTTATTTACCAAAATATGAAAAAAAAATCATAATTTCCATAACCATAAGTCCCAAACAAACTTTGATATCTGCACATGTGTCAAACATATAGGCACAATTCTTTTACCATGTTAGAACCAGCAATACTGTCTTCAAAATGAGATATTACTTGGCACATTCAGATGCTCCCATGCAAAGTTATTTACCAAAATATGAAAATAATCATAATTTCCATAACCATAAGTCCCAAACAAACTTTGATATCTGCACAAGTGTCAAACATGCAGGCGCAATTCTTTTACCATGTTGGAACCAGCAATACTGTCTTCAAAATGAGATATTACTTGGCATATTCAGATGCCCCCTTGCAAAGTTATTTACCAAAATATGAAAAAAAAATCATAATTTCCATAACAGTTATTTTCCAAGCTCAGAGAAATGAATTTTACACAACACATTTCATAACAGTGTTTTACTTACTATACTGGTCCGACTTGGTCATGGGTGTTTTACATACATATACTTACACACATACATAAACACATGCCTGTGTATGTGTATATATGTGCAAGTACATTATGTACATACATATATATCCATACATGCCACACACACACACACACACACACACACACATATATATATATATATATATATATATATATATATATATATATATATATATATATATACACACACACATACACACTTGCACAGGAGTAAAGAAATCAGGGGTTTCAGATGGTAGGCAGTTGATGAAGAATGGGGGGGGGTGGCTTGCAATGACTCCAAGCAAAGAAAAACCACAACCTGGTGTGTGCATTCATCAATGTGATAACGACTGCTACTTAGGTGAATAACAGTGACAGCTGCTGAGTTTTACCTGAAAAGTGATAATGAGTCAGTGCTACATTGTAACTGACTTATTGCTAATGTGATAATGACCTTCCTTTCATTCCTGCTAAGTTATGCATGCTCAGACAAGGCTGATAATTGCTGCACATATCCTGTTGACTAGGCATTCATTATATTACCTTGTGCAGCTGTTATGCAAAACAGACTCAGTATCATCAGTAAAGAGAAGACCTGAGTTAGTCAGTCAAATAGTATAACACTTAGATATTACTGAGGCTTTCCTCCCACCTAAATTCCACACATGACAGACAAGGCCGGGAGAAAAGCATAAAAGTATGGTAGCTCCATGCTGTCAATAATCACCTAGTGATGACCTTTATCTCACTCAGGCAGTATATTCACAAACAGAATAATACAAGCAGAAGTGATGTAACCCAATGTAATTTGCAGACTGACTTTCTCTGTGTCCCCAGTAACCCCTTCAGTTGTTTGCATTCTGTATGCACAGGCACCAAAATGACACAAATTGGACCAGCAGTCACTTCAGCAGTGAGACCATATATGCACAAGCACTTCCCCGATACACAATGAATTATTTCCCCAAGCAACATCCTCATAATTATGTCCAGGTATATATGCACCCAAAATTAAACATTTCCACAAACAAGCCTTCAGTAACATTTCCAAGTATGTGCAACCATCAGCATGAACACCCAAGCAACTCCTTCAGTAGAATGCTGAGGTATGCACAATGTCCAAAATTAAACACTTCCCCAAACAAAATGTCTATAAGATTTGCTGGTATTAAACCACCAAATGAAGCATTCACCCACGCGAACCCTTCAATATAATGTATGCACAGGCACCATATTGAAAGATTTCCCCGAAACAACCGTTCAGTAACATTTCCTGGTATGTACAAGCACCAAAATGAAAAATTCAGAAACAAACACCGAATGTGCAGGTGGGAAATTGCATCACATTATCTGTTAAGTAAACATGCATCAGATTCCTTGTACAGGTGTAATATAAGTCAGAGTCATTACCATCTGTTATGACAAAGACCAGAGTAAGTTATCTCTTACTGAGCATTGGATATACTGTGGAACACAGTGAACACAGTAAAACAATGGAGAAGCTATGGGACAACAGCGATGTTGCAATGAACTGGATGTCCCTCTAAAATTGATGAAAAGACAAGACAAACACTGATCATGGAGGCTGCCAAGAGACCTACAACAACATTGAAGGAGCTGCCGGAATTTCTGGCAAGTAGTGGTTGTGTACTACATGTGACACCAATCTCCCGTATTCCAAAAATAAGACAAATCAGACATTTCACACTGCCATACAAAGTTATATAACAAAAATCTCAGTATTTGTCCCTTATTGAGTACAATGCCCATTTCAGCATGTACCTCACCCATGAATTACCCCCAGAAATGTGACATCAACACAACCTGCTGGAGAGAAAGGTTGGTCTCCCAGAAGCTGCCCCGTGTCTGGAATAGACTTCCCATACAAGTCTAACAGAGCACCTTGCTGACCCTATTCAAGTGAGCCTTGATGAGTGGATGGGAAGACACAAATTTGTCTCAGGGGTTCCACCTGTGTCCCTCATTTTCATAACTGTAGTCCTAAACAAACTGTGATATCTGTATAATTGTACAGCATACAGATACAGCTCTTTTACCATGTTGTAAGGAGTAATACTGTCTGCAAAATGAGGTATCACGTGGCACATGCTCCATAGCAAACTTATTTACAAAAATATTTAAAAAAATCATACTTGCTGCTATCCCAACTAAATAAACTGAGTGGAATTTACAAAAATAGTCCTGTCGAATATGCACAAGCATCAAAATGCAGCATTACCCACAATGACCCCTTGAGTAGTATGTCAGTAGTATATCAGTGACAACATGCTCAATACTATACACAAAATTCATCATTTCTTCTATTCCATTAATCATACAGCCATTTTTGTTTTTTTTCAGACAGATGTGGACAATCATATGAACAGAAGTCTATGCATATTGAGCATTTCAGTTCTAAAATAAGCAGAAAATAATAATCTAATAATACATTAAAAATGTATATGCACATGAAAAGATTCACCTATTCTGTCCTTTAAAAATAATATATGCACTGCTCAGGTACATTTTAGGCAAACAAACCAGTGTAACCTCACATCTGGATTGCACTTCCTAATTACTTATTTCATCTCATTTGAAGGGATTCCCTCAGTTTGGGGATTTATATGTTCCCAGCCTCAGCAGTACAGGACAAAACTGACATGATAGGTATATGTATATGTCTGATGTTACTGCAATGGATGGAGATCTCCCTTTTGTCATTTCAGCAGTTTATTAACATTGCGTTATTGCACACAGCCTATATTATAAAGTGCAAATGACCATCAGCTGCCAAAAAATGGCACAACAAGCTTTTACATGAATCCTGTACTTGAGTGAGTAAAACACAACCAAACATGTGCATATGCATTATTTCAGATAATATGTCCACAGGTAGTCTCATCAGTCATGCATAAAAGTTGCTGACAGTCCCAAAAAGATGTTTTAAACATTCTGATCTACAAACCACAAACAGAAAACTGCGTAAGAAGCAGGCATGCCAACTGCTCCCGACTACCACAATAAAGATTGCGACCGACAATGTCAAAGCATTTTCTACACTACGAATAAATTCCACATTTGCAGAAAATGTAAGGCAACCTAAGTGGAACTGCTCAGCAAATATGAAGAGCCACTTGATGTATTAAAGCATCTCCAACACAAATTAGGTAAACATCCAAAAAAAAGCACTCAGCAAGACTGTAGTGTAGTCCAACAGCAAAACAGAACAGCATGCCTGTGAACACAACCAAGAAAATCAGCACTTCTGTCGTACACAATGTTCTTATCATCCACGTTCCCTTCACTACATTCGTCATGCTTGAGGAACTGCCTTCACTCAAGCAAAAACCATGATTTTAAGCTGCTATCAATTTTCACTGAAGCTTTACTTACATGAGACAATGGCCCGAATGACTTAGAACATCATCTTCTCTTGTTTGGCAGAATTTTTAAAAAGTAAAAGGGATGCTTGATACAGAAAATAAACCGGCTTTTTTAGCCATATGCTTCAAACAAGAGCAGAATTCCACAGCATAAGCTGACTACAACAAGCTAAACAACAGGTTCTCTCACAAGCTAGTATGTAGTCCAAATACCATTACTTGGACATCCCTCCACAGCGAATAAAAGAATCAAAAGCAAAAAAAAAAAAAAAAACGGGAAGAAGACATTGACTTATTCATTTCTTTCTCCAAGTTGGAATCTGACATCTCTTTTGAGGCTATTAGGCCCATAGACTGCCTGCCATCTGCATTTCATCTTGCCTTTGGAGGCTGATAAGTCACATGCAACTAGCATGCCGCTGCCGACCATTTAGGTTGACAAAGCCAAAAGGAAAGCCTAGACTGGTTGTTATGCTTGTTTACCTACCAGCAGCTATCCCTCTTCACAAATGAATTTTACAGCTTTAATGTTTCTAAAACATCAAGTACCTTCCACCCTACTCACCGATCATTTCTGGCACAACAGATGATACTTCGAAACAAAGTTGAGTGCAAACTTATTGAATTAGCTTATGTTCTGGCATAGACTGTTGTGTTAAAAGATTTGCTTGCTTTTCTTTGACTGGTACATTAGATTTAGGGAGGGGATCAGTACATTAGGTTTGGGAGGGGAAGGGGGTGTGACACAAATGGTGGCTTGGATTGCAAGAATCCGATTGGCTGCCACCATTTGCTCTATCAAGAACTTTTAAACAGGATTTTCTACAATAACTTTAATGTGAGCTTAATGAAGAAACATGCTGAATCGTAACTATACAAGGTAATTTACACATTGAGTTACGATTTCAGCGTGTTTTACATTAAGCTCAGCTAGAAATCTGGAATACAGTATCTCACGCTTGTGGAAGGCACTCAGGGGTAACAGCTTCCAATTAGTATCTTCTCATGGCGCGCTCGGTGTTAAGCACAGAGGCGCCATGAGAAGGCATTCGGGGTTAATGAGTTAATAACTTTAGACCTATAGCAATCTTATCTCCACTCACCAAAATACTCAAAAAATGTATTCAAAAACAATTCCTAGATTATCTCCTGCTAGAACACCTATCCCCTACACAACATGGCTTATGCCCTACCCATAATACTATCACTGCCCTTCTAACCTATATAGATATTGCCAATAAAGGTAGAGATAATGGCAAACTAGTTTCTTCCTTATTTCTAGACTTGTCTAAAGCCTTCGACACAGTTTGTCACAGCAAACTTCTATTTCAAATGTCCTCAATAGGTCTCTCTCAGCCCATCCTTCTGTGGTTCAAAAGCTACCTGTCCAATAGATATCAGTCATAAAATGGCACACCTTATTCTTTCCTTACCTCCCAGTCGGCATTGGTATATAACAAGGATCTATCCTTAGTCCCTTCCTCTTTAACATTTTCACCAATACCCTCTATACTTTCAAACAGGCCACCCTAATATAATACACAGATGATTCCACATATGACAACATGGCACACCTCCAAAAAATTACTCAGGAAACTTTAACAGCCACTGAAACATGGTTTTGAAACTCTCAACTCATGCGCACCACAAAAAAGACCAAACTACCACTTTTTTCCCCAAATCCTTCTCTCATAAAAAAACAAAAGTTAAAGTCCTCTCTCTAGATAATGCAACCATTTAAGTCACTTCTCATCACAAACTATTAGGGAAATAATGCATATACAAAATTGAATAAGAAAAAAAATCGTCAAAAATTAGGGATGCTTTATAGAGGCAAAAATTTTCTCACCAATGCAACTAAAACTACACTCATCACCTTTTATCTCTTCCCCCAATCTTCTTTATGGTGCTCCCATTCTTACTAACCTACAGACTTCACAAACATTAAAATTTGAACAATGCCATAAAAAATTTGCTAAATTTGAAGACCAAATCCCTTTCTGAACCCACCACTGTATAGCACTGAAAAGTCTAAATTGGTGAGACCTGCCTCATCATCTAACATGTACACAACCTCTTACCCCCTATAAAATTATTTAGCATCCATCTGCCTGTCCATCACTAAGAAACATTCTACACAGCTATGTTCCCAGTCTGTTATTCTAATCCAGTAACCAAAAACTCATGTCTACAAACCTAGCAAATCTGTTGGGCATTGTCTGCATTCATACAAGGTTGGTAAGGCCTGGAACTCCTTGCCTGTATCAATGAGGTCTATACCCTCCCTCCCATCTTTCAAAACCACTCTGAAAGACTTTTTATCTAAAATCTATCTTTATTCTCGCTTAAAACCAGGATAAATTATATCCCTAAATGTGAACAAGTATCTTTTGTTCCTTATACCTCCTTACTCTCCCTTCTTCACTTACTTCCTTATTGCTAATTCCTTTCCCTGACTTTCTTTCTAAATAGACTGTAAGACTGTTTTTCCTTCATTTCATATTGCAACTCTTATTTGTGTTAGATTAACTTACCTTTTAGTTTCTCTACAAATTGTCCAAAATGCCTCTAAATATTAAATGATTGTCATATACGTGGTATCAGTTTTAAACAATTTTTTTATATTATGTCTAATTTGTTAAATTTATTTAAACTGTAAATGTTTTTGTTTTATTTCTGAAGATCGTAAAATTATTGTTCTTAAAAGGATTTGTAATAATTTGGAGCTTTTCTCCCCAGACCTCTGCTGAAAATGGGCTTCTACCCCATTGGACTTTCCCGGTAATCAAATGTTAATAAATGAATAAATAAATATTGAAAAGGAGAACTTGTCCTTTCTCCACTGTTGTGTGATCTCAGAGTTGATATATATAATTAGGGCATGTGGTGGTACACTGGGGCTTGCCCTCTTGCATTAAAAGGGTTTTAATATTTTGAGTTTTCAATACTTTAATTTTCATTATTTTGTGTTTTCAATATTATGAAATATACACACACACACACACACACACACACACACACACACACACACACACATATATATATATATATATATATATATATATATATATATATACATCTATACACTTATATATGTCGATACCTCTGCGATAAAGGGAAGAAGTGCTTTCAGCCTTCATAAATTTAAATTACATGAATACTTTATTTTGTAAATTCTATATGTGGAAATATTGTTATGAAATGATATGAAGAAATATATTTTCTACACTTATTTTAAAGTAATTTTAGAAATTATTTACATGAGTCAGAATATGGGGGATTACTTTCTTATAAACCCATAATGCAAATACAGAAAATGTCTGAGATTTGTACCTTCATTTTAGAATATAGAGGGTATTTTTTGCTTGTTATGGATTTTCTGTTTGAATAACACAAGTATTTTCCCATTAGATTGTATGGGAAGCGTCCAACTAAAGAAAGCATTCTGTTACAGTAGCCAAACCTAAGAAATATTTATTTGTTTATGACAAATGTATGGCACCAAATTTATTACTTTGAAATGCAGTAGGTAAACATGCTGCAGTATAGCAATAACCCACGCCTGGGTGTGGGTAATGCTGGATTTACCCACGGTTGGCGTGCTTTGGTCCCGAGGGCTGAAGCCCGAGGGACCAAACAAAGCCAACCGTGGGTAAATCCAGCATTACCCACACCCAGAAGTGGGTTATTGCTATATCTAATGACATTATTTAAGAAAAGAAATAATTACTTTTCTTAAATAATGGCATTGTATAATGCCTCTTTACTGCCCTTCCGCAGCTGTCTGGTATTCTGCGGCAGTTCTGATGTACTGCGCGCCTGCACAGTACATCAGAACTGTGGGCAAAAGCAACGGAGAATGCAAGATCTCCGTTGCTTTTTTTTACTGTCTCGCTATGTTAAATGGGTTTAACATAGCGAGACAGCTTTAAAATAAGCAACAGATATCTCCATTGCTTATTTTAAAGCTGTCTCGCTATGTTAAACCCATTTAATATAGCGAGACAGCTTTAAAAAAAAGCAACGGAGATCGCAAGATCTCCGTTGCTTTTTACACACTGTGTCGCTATGTTAAAGGAGTTTAACATAGCGAGACAGCTTTAAAAAAAGCAACGGAGATCTCCGTTGTTTTTTTTAAACCTGTGTCGCTATGTTAAACTCTTTTAACACAGCGAGACAGTGTTTTATACTAATGAAAAAAGTCCGGGCGACCGGACCTTTTTATTGAGGGATTTACAACGGGCACGCTGGTTGGGCTGGCCAATCAGCGTGCACGTTTTAGGGGAGGAATTGTATAATAGTCATTAAATACTTGACATGCTAATGTGCAGACATTATTTTCCTTAAGTAGAAGAACTGACACAATGTTTTTAACTTGTCATCATTTATACAGTATATACCAGGAGAGCCCATTGGAGATGCAATATGTTGTACCCAGAAACATTTGCTATGTCCCTTTATATACCTTAAAAGACCTGTAAGGTTCCTTAACCTAGACAATAGTGAGACAGGTATGGGCCTTCCATATATTGATACCAGACTTTTCCATGGCCTGACTTCTTTTGTTATAACACAGGTTATAAGCAAATGTGAATACAGTATTCCTTTTAATGAATTTACATTATTAAGGCACATTCACAGAACTAAACAACAAGTCTGTGAAGCAACGGATTTGGCAGCATATAGAAGTCAAGTGCTATTAATGAAAATACTGCAGGACAAGAAAGATACACGTTTTAGATTCATTAACATACATCAGAAGAAACAAAGTAAATGGTGAAACTATTATTCCTACAGTTTGAATTATATGGGAAAGTAACCCTGTACTGACTTCTAAATCCAGTTAAGTGACCTATGATTTAATTAAAACTAAAATCTGCTTGCCATTCTTGAACCAACAACTTGTAACTTTCTGATCTATGAAATAGGGACAGTCAGAATACTAAATTTCCTTGCCAGAGTCTTTTGTAACATGCACATGATAGGTTGAAAGGCATGGCCATAACCATATTTGTAAACTTAATCAATTTGTTTGTTTTAAATTCTGATCACTGTATGAAAGATGGACATTTTATATTTTTGCTGCCATATGTATATCATGATTTAAAAGCTTTCTATCCTAATGATCACAGGCTATCAACTTGAAGATACTTCTGCAAATAGGAAAGGGATACTGCAATGTGTTAAGGAGCAATTTAGCTGTCTTACTTTTCTAATGATTATTAAACATAGTGTAGAATGAATTATAATCACTCCTTACATTTCTGACATAAAGCTATCCATGCTCATCCTCTGTTGTATACTCAAATGCTCTCAGCGGCGGCATCAGGGCAATCTTTCTTATTTGATAATCTGCTTCAATAATAATAGCAACAATAGTAATACTGCTAATAAAAAATGTTTAAAGAAACGGCAAACTAAATAAGCCAATGTTGGAAGAAGCAAGCCAGGATCCACAAACCAATATTTATTGAGCACTTTCGTTTTTTGGAATAAAAAACTTCATCAGAATATAACAATTACAAATGAACAGTGACTGACCCAACTTATATAGCAATCTTGCTTACAAAAATGTTAATTAGCAATCAGCTTATTAAATGTTTTAAATGTATTAAATGCAGTAAATGTATCTAATGACTTGGATCGTTCTACAACTTTTGACTTTAATCCTATGACCTCAAATTTGATTCCTGATGCACATTTTGTATGTAACGAAGTAGTGAGTGAGGGTTTTCATGACACATGCAACATTTTAAAAAATTCCTGTGGAGACTTAAGTATTTATAAGTATACTGATTCTATTTTTGACCAGAAATTGGCTGATGTATTTGATAAAGGGCTTCCTTTTTGTTTCATGTAGAGATGCAGTACTAGATGAAGTATTAATTAATTTAAAACTTTATACAAGGAAGTTAAACTTACAGTTTTTATTTAAATGAATGTCTTTTAATTCTATAGATTATAAACTGTGTAAAAGAAATAGCTTATTTAACCCTCCCTTGAATCCTGTACTACAAACATTTGCGAGAATATGTGAACATGACATACGTAAGCTCCTTAAAAATAAGAGAAAGTATTCAGATTTGGACAATAATTTAAATGTATATGAGAGTAAACTAGTCAGTGATGTATGCAACAATAGGGCAATCAGAGTCATGAAACCTGACAAAGGGGGTGGCTTGCCATCATGAACACTAATTCATATATAGAAAAAATGTTTGGTATACTATATACTGATGTATATTGTGAGATTAGTTTGAATGAGAACAACATACTATACAGAAAAGCTGATGTAATTCTAGATGAATTATTGTTAAACAGGGAAATTAGCCTAGATGACTATAACTTTATGGCAGTCAAATCTCCAAAAATTCCTACCATCTTTGGCATACCAAAATTACATAAGGATATAAGTAACCCACCCCTTAGGCCCATTGTTGATGCAAAGGCATCTAAAACATGTTTTATTGCCAAATATATAGATACTCAATTAAAATCAACATTAAATAATTTTGGTTGGGTTTTAAAGGATTCATGGGACTTTTTAAAGAAAATAAATAAGGACAGGTATGATGACGGTCTCATTTTTGTGACAATTGATGTCAGGGATTTGTTTTCCGTTATCCCACATGAATTGGGTGTAGAGTGGTTTTATCTATTTTTATGTAGGTACACTAATATCAGACATGAGCTTGTTAGGACTATTAGAACTTTAATGGAATTGGTTCTAGACACCAATGTCATAGTATTTGAAGCCCAGCTCTTCAAGCAATGCAAGGGTGTAGCAATGGGAGCTATATGTGCCCCTATATTTGCAAATATTGTCCTGGCCTTTTGGGAGCTAGACTTAATTTTCAACAGCCAATATGCCCAATATTGGAAGTATTATGGCAGGTATTTGGATGATATCATTATCTTGTGGCATGTTAGTATGAAAGAGCCCAATAGCTTTTTGTCCTATATAAAGCAAAGTACAGATTTTTTAGATTTTACCTATACAATAGGGAAAGATGCAATAGACTACTTGGGTATCACTATCAAGAAAAATGAGCATACAAAAGACTTTACAACAACACCTTTTAGAAAACCTACTTATTCTAATACCCTCCTGCACTTTAACAGTTTCCATCCACTACACCAGGAGAAATCCTTGGTAAAGGGCCAAGCTGTTCATTTGGCCCTTATGACATCTGAATGGGAGGATTTCTTACATCAAATTGAAGTATTGAAGAATATGCTTTTGCAAAGAGGTTATCCTGAACCACTTTTGAAACCTATTCTACAAGAAGTTATAGATAAAAGGTATAAGGGGTATTATTTTCCTTTACTTGGTAAAGGTATTACCCAAAATGAAAGTTTATCCAAGGAAGGAATTGATTTTAAAAGGTCAGCTATCTTTAAGTTTAATAGACAATTCACTGACATCACCCAGATTATTCAACGCAATTGGAACTTATTTTACACCAGTGAAGATTATCTTGAAATAGTGGGGAAGGCCCCAAAAATTGTCTATCAGAAGGACATTTCCTTCAAGAATATGTTAGAGAGAAATAATATTATTGATACAAAATTAGGAGGCATGTTGAAATGTGGATTTTGCCTTCAATGTAAACATATCATGGAGTTTACTGAGACTGATATTCCTAATTACGGGAAATATTTCTATAAGAAGAAATTTTGTTGTAGTAGCAAATCCGTAGTTTATCTTGCCATTTGCCAGTCATGTCCATGTTTTTATATTGGCAAGACTATCAATGCCCTTAGAAGTAGGGTCTATCAGCATTGCTATGACATCAGGAAGCAGGACATTAAAAATGCCTTGGCAGTTCACATTAACAATAATGAGGGAGACAATTTTAAGTTCACAGTTTTAGAGCAGGTATCATTGGGGGATAGGGGGGGTCCAGTCAATGATTTCTTAGAGTTTCATGAATTAAGGTGGCAGATGAGGACCAATGCTACCGAATATCCAGGCCTTAATAGTAACATTTCCATCAGCCCTATACTTAGGTTAAGGGCAGAAGAATATATGTGAATAATATGCAGTCCATATATTTATTTAGTTATATATGTATATATTTATATAATTAATAATGAAATGTTTCCTGTGAGTTTACACATATATGTTTCCAACAGATTATGCATATATATTTTATATGTATTTTTCAAGGTATGTATTTATTGTTTGTGTGTTTAGAGACTACACCTTTAAGCTGATTGCTAATTAACATTTTTGTAAGCAAGATTGCTATATTAGTTGGGTCAGTCACTGTTCATTTGTAATTGTTATATTCTGATGAAGTTTTTTATTCCAAAAAATGAAAGTGCTCAATAAATATTGGTTTGTGGATCCTGGCTTGCTCCTTCCAACATCGGTTTATTTAATACCACTACTACTTATAATAAAGTATTTAAACAGCTTTTCTTTCAGGTGTAGTATTGCCAAGAAGTTGTCATCTAAAGCTAGATATAAAGTGCTAGTTTAATCTTTTTGGTCTGAAACTAAATTATTACATACTTATTACAATATTACTTATGTAATTCAAAATACACTATAAATTCATAAACATATAACTAGCGATTAAGAGTTCTTTAATACTAACCTTCAGAGATGAACCCTAGACCATTGTAAATAACCAAACAATTAAATGAAACTGCACTTGCTGAGAACATAACCTTCCTTGCAGCAGCATTACCACAGTTCAAATCCATTTTTTCACCTGATTGCTGCTTTCACTATAGTTCAGTTCCACTCTACGGGATACAGTACATGTATTACATGGACATATGATTAATGTTATTATTGCACCTCCATTCAAACATGAAGAATGAATTCTATGCTTAGCAGACAGAAATGAGACAAAACGAATAAAAATGGGGAAACCATGGTGACATTCCACATTCATCTAGTCACAAGTGGCAAGTTATTAGCTGACTCAATGACCCAGCTACCACAGCACCATATATAATAACAGTGAGGTTAGCTAGAAAATGCTCCTTCTAACCCTTGGAATCAAAGATAGTGCTGCACTATTAATGCAAAACAGAACTTGTTTATGGAAAAATAATAATTATTTCTTTATTAGCATTTATGAATACATTTCAGCTAGCTTGTTTTTGCAAAGTTCATGCTGACATTGGATAACTCCCGAGGATTTCAGGGTTGTTGCTATAGGTATAGATTAATGTAGTAGAGTGCTAATGATTGTATAAGAAGGGTGCCAAAAGTATGAACACAAGATACTAACATTGAATTCTGGCAGTAATGTGCTATAATACTGGAAGATGACTTTTTTCTTTTCTACCTTAACTCTTGTTACAGAAGCAGTTGTAAAGTTCTTTCATTACAGTTACAGAGCATGTCTAGTGAACACACAACTTATGCACACGTGATTGCTTCCTCTTCCAAGAAAAGCATCAAGTTCTCAGAATGCAATTTTAAGTTGAAATCAAACTAAGTTATGCCAGGGACATATTTTAAAAATCAGGCAACTTATGCTTACTGCCATATAAAATTATAGATGAAGGAAATCTTAGAATGTATGAAGAGTATATGTTGATAAGCAGCCAGGCAGTCTCACAGCTTAATTTTGTTTATAAGAGTTTCATGGCTATACATGTGTACAAGTTTAAACACGTATTTCTACGATTAGTTTATCCAGTGTATGTATGTATGTGTATCTCCTGCGCTTCCTCTGTCTCTCTCTCTCTCTCTATATCTATATATATATATATATATATATATATATATATATATATATATATATATATATGTATATATATATATATATATATATATATATATATATATATATATATATATATATATGTAAAGAAAGAGAGAGATGCATACATTATATATATATATATATATATATATATATATATCAATATCTATACATATATACTGTATATATATATATATATATATATATATATATATATATAAACATACACACACAATGTGTGTATGTATGCATGTATATAATCATATATATATATATATATATATATATATATATATAGCGTTTATATTACCCTATCATATGATTTAAATAGAGAACGCTATTTCATCGTACCTAAAATATCTAAACCACAAAATATTGAACATACAGAACAGCAAATTTTTTCCCAGGGGAAAAAAATTGCTGTTCCGAAACACAAACACACAACACAAGCACACCAAAATAAAGAAACCACACACATAGACTTAACAAAACCATAATTCTAACCCTGCACTACTACCTATCTACTCACCTCAACCCAACCCTAACCCTAAAGTCCCTAACTACCGCACACTCACCTTATCCGCTCCCTAACCCTAAAGTCCCTAACTACCGCACACTCACCTTACCCACTCCCTAACCCTAAAGCCCCTAACTACCTCACACTAACCTTACCTGCTCCCTGACCCTAATGTCCCTAACAATCGCACACTCATCTTACCCCTATCCGTTCCCACACTTAGCTAAACCCAGTCCATAACCTCTGTATGCATACTTGCCTTGCCCCAGTCTGTAACCTTCCCACCACAGTAGAGTAAATAATGAAGCCATGGAATGGACAACTGAAATCTTACCCTAGGTAAGAATTCGAAGTTTCGTGGCTTTGCTATTTTGCATTTTCGACAGAAATGGGTCAATATTATGGCATTCGAAGTTTAAAAACTTTGATGCTATAATATAGTCCCTATATATATCTATATATATATATATATATATATATATATATAGAGAGAGAGAGAGAGAGAGCAACATATTATATGTAAGCATATATATATATATATATATATATATATATATATATATATATATATATATATATATTTTATATGTATGTATATATGATGACATAAATATATATATATATATATATATATATATATATATATATATATATATATATATATATATATCATACCTCTCACCTGTACAGGTTTTCACAGAATGTCCAGATTTCTGCCTCATATTTTCGCCATATTCCCCGTAATATCTGTCCCTTTCTGGCAAATAGCCGAGGATTGGAGTCATGAAATAATTACAAACATTTGAGTGTAAGACTCCACATCCTTTGGAAAATTCATGCTAATGCAAAACCTATTATACCATCAACTTTCTAAGTTTGTAAGAGCAATATTTAAAATCTGTCCCTATTTGTCCCCCCATCATTTTAGGCTTTGTCTAGACTTTTTGCTCTAAGAGGTTGAGATGGATTTACCTCACTTCATCAAAATTGCATACAATCACATCTCACTTTGTTGACACTCAATATAGCGAACTCCCACTTCATCGAAGCAGCAGAACTAAGAAGATCTTACAGGGTAAGTAATTGCTTAAATAAAAAGAAATAAAACCCAAATCCCAGCATCCCTAACCCACCCAGGTGGGGGGCTGCACTGCCCACTCCCACCTCCAACTAAATATACCAACTCCAAGATCGCACTATATTTGGGAGATGGACAAAGTTCATCATCTCGCACAACAAGTTACTTACCCTTGGAAGATCTTTGCAGTTCTGCTGCTTTGATGAAGTGGGAGTTCAATATTCTGAGTATCGACAAAGTGAGATTCAATAATATGTGATGTTGACAAAATCATGTAGACCCATATATATGGGTCCCTATCAGAAGGATGAGCGCTCACAACAGAGAATATCAAAAGACCAAACAGGGAATAATGAAAACCTGGAATATTGATAAACAAACCCCTCACACACACACACACACACACACACACACACACATACACCCTGCTGATTATATACACAAACTCTGAGATGACACTGCAGTATGGAAAGGAGCCAAACTCTAAATCCCACTGTATCACAATCATGCACAATCAAGGTCTTTGCTGTTCAACCCTCTAGGGTTTCAGTGGTCCATGTTTGGTTTTTGATGTTCGCTGTTATGAACTTTCATCTTTCCAATTAGGAGCCATATATATATATATATATATATATATATATATATATATATATGTGTGTGTGTGTGTGTGTGTGTGTGTGTGTGTGTGTGTGTGTGTGTGTGTGTGTGTGTGTGTGTGTGAAAATCTTTTTTTATTGTTCAGGAAAAGCATATCTATTAAATTATGAGGAAAGCCACATTTCACAAGGTGCTATGCCTTTTTTTGTCGTATAGCTGAATTGCCTCCCTCATATTTATATTTCCTTATTAATTTTTTTCTTCCTCTTCATTAAAGTGATACATTTCTTTTTGACTGTATGTCATGCTCAAAATGTAAGACTATAGTAAGTTACAGTAAGTTTTATGTTAATAGGTGGTACTAATCTTTTGACTTATTCTATTTTTATATAATGAATTACTTATTCTCACAGAGGGAAAATGTCCTAACTAAGGTTAGGTGACCTAGTTTTGATTAGTAGCTGAGGTCATTGTTAGAGCTGGTAGTGGAGAGAAGTGGCATGACTATCCTAGGGGGTAGAGCAAACCACTGATTTCAATGACCCCACAGAGAAAAAGTGGTAGATGTAGATGTGGCCAGGGGATATTTTTCAGATCACTAAGCAGCAGCTTGATGGTAGCATTGATTGATAGGTGTATATATGTGCTCACTTGCATAATGAAGGTGCAGTGGTCTGTACTGTGATATGAATTTCATCATCCCTTACTCAAGGTGTGAGTTAAACACTAAACGCAATGCCCACATTGCAGAGATACCAGTCATAGCACAACTAACCACCACGGCTGTCTGAATTATGCACAGTACAGGGGTATGAAAGGTTTGAAAAATAAAAGGAGGAGGCTTAATGATCAACAAGTAAAGTGGAAAAAGCATTCAGAAAAAAAAAACAAGAGCATGTTTTTCTACCAGTGCATTGCATTTTATTTAATGATCATGACGGCTAATATGCAGTTACTGTGCAGCAGTTATGTTCCTAGCATCTTTCATTGTGTTTCTGACTATAACAGTTAAGGAAAAAGTAATGATGCAGCCTTAGTTTTGCCAATGCTTACAAGTGGAACTGCGAAAGGTCCCACTCATTGAATTGTTATGTGATTAGGTGTATGTGTGTGTGTGTGTGTGTGTGTGGGTGTGTGTGTGTGTGCACGCGTGCGTGTGTTGTGTTAGGGTGAGTTGACTTTGCACCTTCCATGTTTAATAGTGATGATTGTCAGTGTCTCACCTTGCTTTTTTTAAATTTTGAATGTTGTCTTTTGATGATAGAGATGTTTCACAGTCCCTGCTAGTATTATGCTGCCTTTCTCCTTCAGACGTCTTGACTGTACCTCATTATGAGGAACATTCCTCATTATGATTCTTTAAAATTCCATGTTCTGTGATTGTTTGCATTGAAAGGGTCTGTCATGCATTCATTGCTTAGACTTCTTAACATATATACATGACAAGTAATGGCAAATCATATTAATGCATTTCAATATGTGAATCATATGATGCTGCAATCTTTTTTACTTAGTTAATATGCTGTTCTTCTGTATTAGGTTTTGTAATAACTTTATCTAACTTTACCATATTATGTTATTATGGAGCTTTTCTCCCCATGCTTCCACTGAAAATGAGGTATTACCCCAGCTGGACTTTCCCAGTAAACATATGCCAAATGAATAACTAATAAAAGAATAAATTCACCAAAAAACTTCTTGTAAGAATAATTGAACCTGTTTTAACCATGCTGTGAGCTGAAGCTGTAAGGACAACTCCATTCTTTGTCTGATTATTCCACATTGTAAAAGACAGTGTTTTACATTTTGGACATAGAAGGCTGACAGCTGCGTTCTCTTTTCTGTGTAAACTTACATTCAGGTTGTACAGGGAAAAAAAATTGCTACAAAATTTAATAAAAAAAAAACTAAAGAACTAATTGTGCATTCATAACTTAATTGTTCTCGTCTAATGATATTAAGGGTGGTATTCATGAATTTGGGGGCACGCGCAAACAGGTGCTGCTGAGCTGCAATTCATAGAGGCCATTTATGCCAATACGCAGTGTGCTAATTAAGGTGTTAAGGCTATTTTATGCCATTTGCATTTCATAGTCAGTTTTTCCCACTTTCCTGCACTTGTTGTAGATGGAGTATAAAAGGGAAAACTTGACAAATGTATCAATTACAATTAATGAAAATGTTTTCTCTTGTGGTAAACTTTGCTATTTCTACTTCAGAACTGCTCGTCTTGGCTGGGTGAAAACCGCTGTGCCCATGAAGAAGGTGAAGACATAGGCAAAGGATTACTCAGCATAACTTTGATAATCAAGAAAGGGTTTAAAGTGGACAGGGACATTCTAAGAGTCTTATAGACATGTTTGACCCCCATAGGGGCACTGGAGGACTGAGTGGACTTCTTATTCTTGTGGACACCAAAGTATATATAGCCCTCATTATACTTGTTGCTGCGATCTTCCATAGACAGTCAGGGAACACCTTGGAGATCTCACAGGCTTCTTGTTCATGAATAATGAAGGATGTCCTGGATAAATTATTGGCACGAGTGAATCAATAGATCTGTCTACTAGTGTCACTGCATAACCAAGCTCCAACTATGTGTGCCTTTTGTGGGATGGCCCATTTCCTTGAGCTACTCATTGTAGTAAATTTCACCTGTGTCACAATTAGGGCCCCTTCTGGTTCACAGGGTGAGTGGTACCACAACAGAAAGGCTACCATTGTCTCAATTGTCATGTAGTGTGCAGTACATAGCAGGTTGCATCACTAACTTCTCTGACAGCATCCTGGCAGTGCACATGATTCGCATATCTGGCACATTAGCTTACTCTACCAACTCTTTTGCATGGTAGAATGTCCTTGTCCCTTCCCTTTCCTGTCTATCTTTTTTTTTTTTTTTTAAGGAAATGATGAATGTCCACTAGAGCCATTGCTCGTGACTTGTTAGAAATCCATCAGCAGCTGCAGAGGAAAAATATAACACATCCCTATCATAAACCGTTATAGTGACTGTGAGGTTGTTTGCCCTCCTGAAGAGCCATTTCAGGTGCCTTTGCCCTTCAGTATGACCTAGTTACTGTGTGTAGGATAGTCACTGTCTGTTGCATTCTGTATAATTTGATTATACACCAGTCAGTTGATAAATTGACCCATGTTGTCACTGTAGCTCCCAGCTCTATTCCTACTATGGCTAATGGCGACCATTCTGCAGCAGTAGCAAGGGACCTTATATGTCAGGCTTGTGCACAACATGTTTCTGCCCAGATTAAGTGGTGGCATCTTGCTCAGTGCTATGGACCAGGACATTCAGTTTAGTGTTTCCTTTTAAAAAAAAATGTAGAGCATAATTGATGCATGTAGTGATACCTATGGCCTATGCTGAGTAGAGCATAGTCTACTGTCACTGTTCATCTGACATTCTCTGTCATCTTAAAATATTTTTTTTTATTAATAGATGTTCACCTGCGTGCTCACTGATTCCTGTGCAGTGATGCTGAAAGGTAGAAAATGAATAAATAATTCAACAGTTGCACAGGCTGTATTTATTAACTGTTTTGTTCAATTATCTGTTTAGTATACAATAGAAAGTGGTGAAAAATGTAACTTTTATTTGCAATTTAACTGTAAAGAATTATCAGATTTCTTTGTTACTGTCATTAAAATATTTTTGAGGTCAGAATCTTTCATTTGTGCAATGATGAGGTTGTATTGGCAGTAGATAAGTGTATACAGCAGGAAAATTATTTCAGTGTGTCATTTATGTATGATGTAGTGGACCTGGAAATGTTGGCTCATTGCTTTTCTGATTTCTTATCTGACTGTAAGAAAATGGAACAGTAATACATGTATTATTGCATTTTGGACAATGTTAATTATGTATTTAACAGATTCACAAACGTTTATCACCTCCCTACCACATAATTGTATTTAAACTCAAATTTATAAGACTGTAATTTCAGAATATGGTTAAATCGATATCTGGAAAAGGAATAACTTGACATATAATGACCATGCTTACCCCTTGCCCCCATCCAAAACGTATTTTCATAATACAAACAGACTTAACAATAAATATTAAGTCACAGCAGCACCAGATCAAATAAGTCATTCACATCTCCTGTCAATAGGCCTGGTGATGGTGCAACTGATCTGGACGAAGGGCTACCATGAGAACTGTAAAGTGAGTTAGTGTGATGATGTGATCTAGAGAAGAAGGTAATTTGCCTGTCAGTGACCTGACAGTGCTTCATAACAGTGACCTTGACCTGTAATGTGAGGATCTTCTAGGTGTATATGACCGTTGACATGGCCTGTGAGAAATGCAGTGTTATTGTGGAATGCAAATGCTGACATTATTGTTCTGAGAGCCAGTGTTATTACTATGTGATCTTCCTCTATGTGCCCACACAGTCCCCTGTCCCCTTCCCCTGGTAAAACTGAGTTCAGCCAGCCCAAATCAGTCTATGAATGGAGGCTACAATATGCCTATTGTGCCACCATACTACACATCCGTAAAACCATGACATTATCCCTTCTGTCTGCCAGTTCAAAGTACTGTTTGAGATCTAATGCATGCACTGTAGTACTCTAACCATTTCTAGCTGACTTTCTGTAGCACTTGTTTTAACCCTAATTATGTCACGGCACATTTCCTGTTGTGCAGCCAATGCTTTATGTATTTCCTGAGGTAGTTCAGAATAATATCTCTGCCTAGCACCTCTTTGCAATGTTGTCAGTGAGGGCAATGTGGCCTCAGACTGTGTGCATTCATTCTCAAACTGTTTTTCTGCATATGGAGACACTAGTGTAGACATGCATGTTTAGTCCTGGTGTACAAGTGTAAGTAGAATGTCAGCCTGTGTTTGACTTTGTGATGCAGTGTCACTGTCTGTAGAGTCACTAACATGTTGTGAGGTGAGAAGACCTGCTATTACAATGGGAGACTGCCTAATACTTCTTACGGGTTGCCTTGTAAATATAACTACATCATCATCATCATCATCGTCATCATCATCATCATCGTCATCATCATCATCATCATCATCATCAGCAACACCCAATCTACCTCTGACTTCATCCATATTTATTGGTATAATTGCACTGTTTGTTACTGATGCTATGTCTGTCAAAGAAATTGTTAAAGAACATTAGTCCAGGGAAGTAAATAGTGTGGGAAGAAATAGCCAGGGAATTGTTATGGCTAGGCTTGTATAGGCCCTAGGGCCGATAGCCTAGTACCAACCTATGAACCTATTAATAGTACTGCAACAGCATACGATGCTTACACGGGGGAGTGGGATTCTTTTCGTGAAGTCTGCCTTAATTTTCATAAGCTGTTGATGTACAAGATTAACCTAATAATACTGAATTGTGACATGCTTAATTGTAACACCATTTAATATTAAAGATATTTAAAACCAATCTTCAAGAGATTATGAATACGAATGCTGCTGCAGACTTTGATTTGATGGAACTGTCCATGCTACCTCTAATTACTCCAGTTGCACCATTTTCTGTATTATAGTCATCTCCATGGAAGGACAGAAGGTATTCATCATCTGGTGTTAACTTAATATTCAGAGCCCCCATAGTAGTCCTGGAAATTGGATTCTCCCTAGCCTTGCCTCTAGCGCTTCCTACTATATTATTTGCCCTTTTCTTGCAGTGTGCCAGAGATCTGTTTCTGCTTCCAACGTGTTGAGTTCAGCAACTTTATGGCTTCATGCTTTTCTCTTCTAAGCTTGTCTTGGCCCTTCTTTACCAAACCGCAGTTTGCCATATGTCCTAAGTGCTGCCATGAGTACACAATTTTCCTCGTGGCTAAAATTATTATGTCTATGACTGGATCTCTTATTCTCCATGTGTACTATACAGCAAAAAAAAAAAAAAAAATAGATAAAAAAAGGCTACTGCCAGACACTTGCCAGAGTACTGTTTGCATGGCATCAGCAGTTAAAGTATAAACCAACGGACTGGTATTTCTGCCACCAACACATAATACATAAATGAGCAAGTCAGAAGTGTGATTTCAAAGTGCAGAATTTCAGATTATTCAATAAAACATGCAGCACTGTCTGCCTTTGCCAAGTATTCTTTCCATACTGGCATTAGTAAAACAACACTTTTACTACACATCTGTATTTCTTATGCACAGTATACATTCTCAACTTCAATAGCATGTTCTAAATTGGATGGACAATAACAAAGTTCTGTAATGGTGTATTGCTCAAAATGAACTTAGCCAAAACTAGCCAATATAGGGATACACTGGTCAAATTCAAAATGAAGTCATCTGACTGTCAGGTTGTAATGAATCTGAGCGTTAACCCCTGCTCATCCAGGTCATTGTCACACCCTAACAAGTAATACATATACAAAAGTCCTAGAAATACTTCCTAACATTTGTACTGACATTTCTTTCTCCACTCCCTATTAAAAAATTATAAAAAAGTAATAGGTCTCACCTCAGTGAATGAAACCAAATGCTGCTAAATACAGACACAATTAAAAAAGTAAATGTTATGAAGACATATTAAGGGCAATATTTAACTGATTTAGATCAACTTAGAAATGATCGGTTAGCAATTGCATTGTCGTTTGTGTTTTGCTTTAAGAAAAGAAGTGTGAGATAAAGCAGTTTTGGTTGCACCAAACCTGTCAATGTTATGCCTAGTCTAACCAGAATTGCTAGTAAAAAATGGTTTGGTCAAAGTGATGTCACACCTAATAGGCAGTGGCTCTAACCTTGCTTAATAGAGCCCTCACCATACTTTCATCATTTTGGTTCTAGCTCTTCAGATGATGGTAGCACATGTAATGCATGAAGCTGCTCTCCTGGCTGGTCTGAGAAAAAGACTTTAGTAATGCTCTGCCTTTTGCATGACTTGTACCTGGAGAAAACTGAAGTGTGCACATGTACCAGAACTTGGGAAAAAATCAATATCTGGCAGGAGTTGAGTGACCACTTGTCAACCCTTACAGGTAGTGCCATCACAGGTATGATGACTTGCAAAAGCGTAGAGCTAGCAAGCTTGCTAAGTGGGTTGATGAGGTTCAGACAAGAAGGCCAGAGTTCTACAGTAAGTGTAATTTTTAATATATATATATATATATATATATATATATATATATATATATATATATAATTACATCTATATATATGGATTAAAAATCGTAGTTACTGTAGAACTCTAGCCTTTTCACCAAAACATTCTGTGGAAAACCTGAACTACAAATGGGAGAATGTAACAATTCAAGGAAGTTTTATATATATATATATATATATATATATATATATATATGTATATATATATATATATATATATATATATATATATATATATATATATATGGGTCTACTTGAGTTGACCGAGACGCCACTTCGCCGACACGCAGAAGACCGAGACCAAACGACCGAAAACGAAGGTGATCGACAAGGTGAAATCCCGACAGCCGAAAGACCGACATGGGGAATGTGTGAGCGCGACTCGGTAAGTATGCAATAGTGAGGGATTTAGGGTTAGGGAGTGGACAGGTAAGTGTGCGATAGTGAGTGATTTAGGGTTAGGGTGCGGGAAAGGTGAATGTGCGGTAGTGTCGGACTTAGGGTTCGGGTAAGGTAAGTGCGTGATAGTGACGGAGTGTAGTTTAGGGGCGGGTTAAGTGAGTTAGGGTTAGGGTGCGGGTGGGGTAAGTGTGCGGTAGTGTCGGACCTTAGGGTTAGGGTTTGGGTTAAGGTTAGTGGATATGTTATTGTGTGTAATGTGTAGTTTACGTTTTGTGTGTCGGTGTAATGTTGTTCGGTTTTGTGAGTTGTCGGTATTGTGTTTTCGGTTGTTTGGTCTCAGTGTTTTGCATGTCGGCGGACTGGCGTTTCGGTCAACTAAAGTAGACCCATATATATATATATATATATATATATATATATATATATATATATATATGTATGTATATATATATATATATATATATATATATATATATATATATATATATATACACATATATATATATACATATATATATACATATATATATATACATATATATGTATATATATCAAATACGACAGAGTAGTAGAAAACATTGTACAAGTACATGTATTTCGAGAATCAGACAGCATAACCTGCAAATACTTACTTGAGGGGACAATCTGAAATGCATTACAAAAAAACAAAAGATTTATGTAATCAGACCTGCATCTGTTCATGACTGAGAGAAAATACTACTATGTGTTAAGAGGTTACAGTAATAAATGAAAATGTCAGTAAAGAATATGAAAATAGTAATCTGTACTTTTCAAATATAATGAATGATATCATGTAATACAGTTGTGAAATAAAACTTGCAGTTACAGATATAATTAATTGTCTAGCATTACAATGAAAAAGCTGTAAAACCCTTTTTATTATTACAAGAATACAGTTTATGCGAGAGATAACTAGATGTTAGTAAAAAGTATTTTTGAACTTACTTGTGATTCATAGGTGATTCTTGCTGCACGTACAACATGGCTGAAATGACACTCCCCTCACCCTAGTCAGACTGATTGTTGGGGGAGGGGAATGGGGGTTACTTGGCTGAAATAATGAGCAGCACATACCCATTCAGAGAACAAGCTATTGTACTTCATTACTGTACATTAGATAAAGTTCTGCAGAAAAAGATATTCACAATTCACACTTCCTTCACTTGTTACATTTTAGCATTTGCAGTTCAGGTTTTCCACAGAGTGTTTAACTACTGTTTTTTTAATAATACTCACATGTATGCATTCAATAGATACAGTCAGACAGAATAAGACAAAAATAAATGATTCCTTGGAATATAAGACGTGTGTATCTGAAATACAGTCACATACAGGTAAACAAGATTATCCTTTTCTGTTTTACTTCTAGCTGAGGAAGCGTTCCAGTTTAACTCCCAATAAGAAAAGAGAAGAATAAAGAGGCTAGTGTAATCTTCTGTTAATATCTATAAGATATTTATTACTTAGCTAATCATATTACAAATTATTGCACATATTTCATAGTAGCATAAACAGTAATACAGCAATGCACTTAAAACAATTTCAATGGTAAACCTGCAAACAACTTTTGTTATTCTTTTGAAGCTGACAGAAATTCAAGTGAAGATAGGAACAGATGAAGGAACATGTGCAATGCTGTCATTTCTACCCATCATTAGCTGCCGTACTTGATGATTTCTTTCATGCTTGATGTCTGTGTACTGTAAAATGTGTTTGAAAGGTGTCAAACCTGAAACGTAAAATCCTTCCAAAGAAAAAAAATCCCTTACCATTTCATTGCAAGAATGCATGAGCAATACTCTTGCAAATTCAGCCAAGTTGCCTAATTGGTTCCCCAAGCACTACCCAAAACCTACACATAAGCATGTCCCATACACAGCTGTGCTTCAATAAATATATTTTTCTCACTTGTTTATTGACTTACTACTTTACACTACAGCTGTATTGTGTGGACTTATTGTGCTTTTTCTGTTTTGTCTCTCCCCACTCCCTTTAGTCTCTAATTTATTATGTTGGTTATGCATTTCTTTTTCCTTTGTTGTTTTACATCTCTCCCATTTTATGTTTCTTTGATACAGGTTCAAATCCTTCAGGAGTAGAACAGTCACATACTTCCCAGGTTAGGGATAGATCATCCTCTGCCTATCTTAGGTTGTCCTGATAGAGTCGGAGTGGAAGTGCCAGTCCTGCAGGCACACCAGCACATGGCATCCTGGCAAGCCTCACTGAATGGCAGCTTTGAAGTTTGGTTGATGATATACTGGGAGAGGTAGTGAACAGGAAAAGTATGCCAGTCAAAGTCTCTTTTCAGTATACACGTTCATCCAGTTGGTGCCATCCACCATGCCAACAGAGGCCCCTACCCCCTCAGCATCGATGACCTCCACTACAACACTACCTGGCAGTGGATATGTTTGAGAGTGTGTGGACTGGGCACAGAGTTAGGGTTTCCTCAGCTGCTCTTCTCTTACTGTTTCTCCTTCACCCTCTTCCCTATTTCCCACCCACACTACAATCGTACACAAACATTTTTGAAAAATAGGGGGTCTATCCCCCAACAAAAACATGGTTCCCATCCTCTTCCACCTCCTCCATTTCAAACTTTCTTGATGTTTACCTTGTTTTTTTAAAACAGTTTTAGCTGCAGAGTCCACAACTTTGCTATAATGCTTTTAGCGTGACTGCACTCAGCCATACTTGCCCACGATATACCAAGGTATAATTTATGATTCCATGAAATACTTCATATGTTCAAAATGAAGAGTTTTATACAATTTACATACTTAGAAACAATGGGAGTGATTACAGATTTTTTTTTCATGTTTCCATATTCAGTGCAACTACACTACACTGCCCTTATTTGCATATTTACATAATGCATGCTATGCATTTGTGCAGCCCTGGACTATAAATACAGTCTTGCTATCTTTTGCTTCTAAAAATTCAGTATCTTAATCATCCTCTGTAAAGGATTTAAACTTTAAATATTCAGCAAGACCCTATGCAATAATTGCCAAACTGATGAACAGTTGTGCATCAGTGGAGTTTACTGGAAAATTATATGTAATACATAAGCCAAACATAAAATGTATTTCAGTACATAACAATTGTCTAGCTAGGATAATTATCATTTAATTTCAATTTATATGTACTCTAACAAAACAGAATATTGTTTCTTTTCTCTATATTTAAGCACTCTGAAGTAGATAATATTGTGGATTCTCTGCTTCCTGTAAAACATGTACATATTGACATTGCTCATTCACTTAAGGTTTAAAACAAAATAACACTGAAAGCTCAAAACACTGAAACTCAAAACACTGAAACCAAAACACTGAAACTTCAAAATCTTGAAAACTCAAAACACTGAAAACACATATCATACATATACTGAGTTTAAACAACATAAATCATAGCAATTTCCACCAAGTGTAAGCAGGGTGGAAAGCCCCCCTGCACCCCCATGTGGGGGGCTGCATCCCCACACACCCTGCTACATATATATATATATATATATATATATATATATATATATATATATATATATATATATATATATATATATATATATATATATATATATATATATATATATATATATATATATATGGTTCCCTATCAGAAGCCTGAAACACTATAAGCCTGAAAATCAAAATCCTGAAAACTATAGACTGAAAGTTCAAAATCCTGAAAGCCCAAAATCCTGAAACTCAAAATCCTGAAAACACAAAATGGACATACTGACGTCATTGTGGCTTTGCTATTGTTAGCCCTGTGGTGTTGGGTCATGTGTTGGGTTCAGGTAAGTGCGCGGTTGGTTTTATGTTAGGGTTAGGGGCGGTTTAACTGAGTTAGGGTTAGGGCGCAGGTTAGGCATGTATGCAATAGTGACAAATATTGGGGTTAGGGACGGTTTAAGTGAGTTAGGGTTAGAGCGCAGGTCAGGTGAGTGTGCGATAGTGATGGACCTTAGGGTTAGGGTTAGGGTCAGTTGGTAGATATTAGTGTCTTTATAGTGACATATTAGCATTATTTGTGTTTTCAGGATTTTGAGTTTCAGGATTTTGGGCTTTCAGGATTTTGAACTTTCAGTCTATAGTTTTCAGGATTTTGATTTTCGGGCTTTTAGTGTTTCAGGCTTCTGATAGGGAGCCATATATATATATATATATATATATATATATATATATATATATATATATATATATATATATCAACTCCAAGATTGCACTTCACTACACTAAGTAGCAGGGGGTGTGGGGGTGCATGGGGGCTTGCCCCCCCTGCTTACACTTGGTGGAAAGTTCTATGATTTATGTTGTTTAAACTCAGTATATGTATGATATGTGTTTTCAGTATTTCAAGTTTCAGTGTTTTGAGTTTTCAGTGTTTTGGTCTTCTATATTATGAAGTTTTCTCATTTTCAGTGTTTTGAGCTTTCAGTGTTATGAAGTGAATCCACATATTGACATTACTCATTCACTTAAGGTTTAAAATTAAAATATTTATACTAATTTCCTATTATATTTAGCATTGTTTCTATAAATCCGCTCCCCAAAGGTGATATTCATGAAATGTAAACATGCATGCATGCATGTCTTTCTCTTATTCAATATAAAGTTTACTATTATATATTAATTTGTATATACACTTCATACTTTACCCCAAGTCATTCACATACCACTGAAAATATTTATCTCGTATTTTTGATATGCAATACGTAATTTTATAATTTCATAAAATGTATGTCTTGTATTCATTTCTAAGCATACTTATAGTCCTGCCATTAGAAGTTTTGGCTGACTACCATACATGAATTGAATTACTAAAATATCATTGTGACTTCACCTAACCTAAATGTGTGTGTGCGTGTGTGCGTGTGTGTGTGTGTGTGTGTGTGTGTGTGTGTGTGTGTGTGTGTGTGTGTGTGTGTGTGTGTGTTTGTGTGTGTGCATAAATATGTATATATTTATCCCTATGCCTCATTTTTTTAACTTAAATAACAAATGGATGCCTGCAGACTTTGACACTAGTTTATTCTTCAAAACAGCTCAATTTGTCAGAAATAAATTTCAACATTTTATTACCAGCATATCATAAACAAATCTTAGAACAGCATACTAACCCATGTACCTGGAAATCCTTGTCAATTGGCTAGCATGAGATGTGCCTACTCTGGTCTGGGCTGTCCAATGCTAAAACGCAGGTGAAATACCCACACTACCCCTTGGACAAACTGACAACTGATCAGGTGTAGTATTGAACGACCACTTGCTACCACCTTCTTGAAGTGTAATCTGGTTCAGGAATGAAAAATGGAAGAATGAAAGTGGGAATCAATGAATACATACCAAACTGGCACTAATTTCATCCTGTTCCTGTCTTTTTCCTGGCCTTGAGAAAAGAGAACAATGAAGCAAGTAATATTCAATAACAAAACACAAGCACTATTAACTTCTTCTCTCATCATCTTCTTTCGGCTGTTCCCGTTAGGGGTCGCCACAGCGGAACATCTGTTTCCATTTCTTCCTGTCCTCTGCATCATGCTCTTTCACACCAACTGCCTGCATGTCCTCTCTCACCACAGCCATTAACCTTATCTTAGGCCTTCCTCTTTTCCTCTTACCTGGCAGCTCCATCCTTAGCATCCTTTTCCCAATATACCCAGCATCCCTCCTTAGCACATGTCCAAACCAACGCAATCCCGCCTCTCTGACTGTCTCCAAACCGTCCAACCTGAGCTGACCCTCTAATATACTGATTCCTAATCCTGTCCATCCTAGTCACACCCAGTGCAAATCTTAACATCTTTAACTCTGCCACATCCATTAACTTCTATTCTATTAACTATTAACTTCTTATTTAAAGAAAATAATTAACTTAGCATATGATTAAAAAAAGGCTTAACCAGACTATGTCATAAACAGGGCATAGATTAACAAATCTTGAAAAAAGGAAGTCAGATGCAGCTTAAACAATTCCACCCCATATCTGATAGGTGGCCTCCTTTCTTTTGGGATTATGTTTCAGTGTTCAATGACCACAAAGTCAGACTCCAGGGTGGCTTGCATGATCCTATTATTTAAAAAAAGTTATGAGCTTCAGACTTAAAAGCTCAGTACCAAGATAATCTAGAAACTATGGAAGACCAAGCAATGAACAATGTAGTTACTGAATAGATACTATATCTGTAAAGGTGCTGAAGAGGAATCTCTGGGGTCTTGGTCCATTATCCTTGCCACCTAAATGGATAATGGGTACATCTGGCTGTCTGAACTCAGACGTGAGCTGATGTAGAATTGTTAGCAATTCATTCCAAATCATGAGAAGAGATCCATGCTCACATGCAAACCTCTGCATCAAACTATGTCTCTGCTAGCTGCCCATGAGACAAAGGAATGATGGAAGATAAAAGCTCTCAGGTTACATGGAAACAAAGCAAATATGAATCACATAAATGTCCCAGGAGGTTAAAAATAAAGCCTACCTAAAATAGAAGAAAAGGCTTGTGATATCCATCTATAGAGTGTACTTTCCTAGCTAGGTCAGTGTCACGCCCTATGTGAAAAGAATATAAAGTAAAACCTTTGGCTGAAAAACAATGGCAAGCAAAAACTTTATGCAAACTGGAATTCATGTCCTTGGGAACTACAAGGACACCATTAATTGATGCACATACCAAACCCATTTAAACAAGCTGTATGACAAAATTTGCAGACGGTAAGAAACTAATGAAAGGGGAAAAGTGAAATAGTAGGGGATATGTCTAAAACATCCCAATAACTCTATCTATATTGGTCAGTCTTGGACAAAGGAATTGACACTAAAATTGTGTTCTGTACTACAGACACACAAAATCATCTCATGTACCGGAATCACTTGCTAATGCAAAAGGCACCTGCATATAACCATGTGAAATGAGTGGCACAGAGGGTAAATTTCTGATAGTCCCTTCCTGTTGCATGAACACTGCATGATACAACCTTTACCAAAAATATAACTATGTGACACCAAGGGTCTACTGCACTCCTGAGCCTATCCCAGTCTTTTGTTATTCTGCTTGCATGTCACTGCTTGGTAAAGTCTAGCAGCTGAATGGTCCTTGGCTTAATTTTCTTTAGTTGGCAATTGTCCAATGCCCACCTTTGGAGCTGATACTATTTGCTAGTTTCATGGCTATCTAAAAATCAGAATCTTCCAAGTCCATAACAATGTCTTATCCTCTACGTAAACTGAATACAGATGCACTGCAAGAGTCTGCACTAAGGCCTCTTCTCTTCTCTTCTCTTCTCTTCTCTTCTCTTCTCTTCTCTTCTCTTCTCATGCCAATGATATGCTGTTTCTGCAATTCATTACTAGCCACTCTTATCTGTAAACCAAATTACAGGACAGTTTCATTCAGTTATGCACATTGTCCACTAATAATAAATTGTTAATTGACCTTAAGAAAACTTCAGCGAAGCAATCATACACTTTCCATATTATTTTCTTAACAGATCATAATGGATGTATATTACCTAATGTCATTGAACAGTGGTACAGAGGCCTAATATTTGACCCTACCTATCCTTTTCCACGCAGACAAATTTTGTTACTAATACAGTCATTGCTCAATTAAAACAATGAAACCCAAAGCACAGAAGTGCAAACCAAAATCCTCACTAGTAGCCATTCAAGGTCCACACCAGCTGTTCAGCAGGGAAAAAATTATTAAATAAAACAAAAACAGATAGAGTGCTTCCACCCATTATGTCTCAGGGCTTCATCAGAATCTAAAATGAAATAATTTCCCTAAAAACATTTTAAGAACTGGCAAAATCCATTACTTACATTAGAGGAATTATTAATCCAGTATCCTCCTAACTTAAGTAACAATCAGTTACTAAAAACTTTTAGAAAATAATAATAACAAACCCAAAATGTTCTTTTAGTATTCATGATACTAAAATCATTAGAGATATATGAAAGAATTGTATCAAAAACAATATTCAAAACAGTTGTTACAAATGAAATGCATAACATTGTCACAGAGAACATGTGAATATATATGTGTGTGTGTGTGTGTGTGTGTGTGTGTGTGTGTGTGTGTGTGTGTGTGTATGTGTGTGTGTGTGTGTGTGTGTGTGTGTGTGTGTGTGTGTGCATGTGTGTGTGTGTGTGTGTGTGTGTGTGTGTGTGTGTGTGTGTGCGCGTGCATGCTTGCGTGTGTGTGCACATGTGTGTGCGCATGTGTGTGTGTGCGTTATTCCATTTTTATTGGAGTTCATTGTTTTTTTTTGCTACAACCTCCAAATTCATATATTACTCATAGTTGAATAAATACAGCATAATAACAGATACACCTATATTTTACCAGCTCATAATACTAATGCGCTTGAATTTGAGTCATGTTGATTTAATCCAGGTTTTTCAGTAGCATTTAATTTCAGTTTAAATTCAGTTCCTTTTATCCCAGTCTTACTTATCAATTGCCATCCCTAAACTATTTACATATCCTGACAATCACAAAAAATGAAAATTTCTTCAAAGCTCATAAAAACATTATTCTGCTTGCGCAGCCTTTTCCTACTCTTGTTCTTTAAATCATGTATATGTATATGTATTCTTTCTTTTAATTTTTTCTTTTATTTTTGCCCACATAAAATGCATGACAGGGTAATCAGATGTAGTAGATAGTCCCATGTTGTCAATGAAATCTTTTAATTTTGTCTTGGTGTCCTTCCCTAAAAGAAAAATATAATTCAGAAACCTATTGCACATCTGGACCTTGTCAACAGAAACAGAATTAAAGATGTATTTCTGTTATCAAATGGCTAGAGCCAAGTTGGCATAAATAGGAGCCAAAGATGCCAGCATCACCACACCAGATAGTTGATAAAATGACTCATCCTAGAAATAAAAGAAGTTATTTGATAATATTATCTCCTTAAAATCCCAAATTACGTGCATCTCATCAGTGGGAAAAACAGTAAATTCACTTACCGCTTTCAAAAAAAATCTCAAACCAGTCTCATGTGGGATGCAGGTGATTTATAATATCCCTTGTAAGCATCTTCACAATAAGATGTATGAGTTAAATTACTCAAAAAAATCCAGGGATCCTTTAATATGTGTTATTTTCTTTCAAACACAGTTTTCAATTTTTTTGTCAGCAAAGACAGCTAAAGCTTGGATTTCCCAGTAGCCACAACTGGATGCAAAGTAGGATTGTCTTTGTCCTTGGGTATTTTTGGGACACCAGAAATTATTGGGATCACTTACTTTTTTTACTTGTATAAAGAAAAAAATCCCCACTATGATAAAATTATATTGGACCAAATCAAATAAAAAATGTAAATTTTTCCATAAGCCATATTGATTTTCTTTCTCAAAATCATCTCATAACTATCAATGTTGAATAAAAGGGAAGCTATTTTGCTCTTATACAAAATATTGTTCATCACAACCACACCTCCATCTTCGTTAGGTTTCATTATTCTAACTATTTTATTATCTGACAGGTTTGCATAAACCCCTTTCTTCATTGGTTAAATTCTGATTTTAATGAATCATGTTGTTACATATAGATCAAATACCATCATCACAGTATCTCTCAAAGACTGTAATTATGGGACATAATGGGAGATTAAATGTACTTTGCTTCCTTAAACCATTATAAGCTTGACATTTCCTTCTCTCATCCTTGTTAAGGGCAACTCAAGGTTCAGTTTCCAACAAAATAGTTTCCATTCAATCAAAACTTCAGTCATACTGCTTGACAAATGCTTGACACATTTCTTCTCTTGATAACTGTCCAACAATGTATAACTGTTATTGTCATTCTTTTTACAGTTTATTTTTATTGCTCATTTGTTTCCCTAATATGTTGTATGTCTACTTTGTTCACCATATGTGCTGTATCATTTGATAAACTATATATGCTGTATTGTTTTGTTAAACTAAATGCTGGAGCTTTTCTCCCCAGGCCTCCGCTGTAAATGGACCTGGTCCAGTCGGATCTTCCCAGTTAGCAAATGTAAAATAAAATAAAATAAAAATAAAATGGCCCTTCGTGATGGTACAAAGTTGAATCTTTCCTAAATAAGTTCCAAAATGGTTTTGTAATGACAAAATGACAAAAGCTGTCACTCTTAAAACAGAAGAAAATGTACCTGAATGATTGGGGTATTAAAACACCTGTCTCATCTTTTGCCAAGACCATGATTATTACCTCCCCTGTTTTTCATCTGTGATGTTGGTGCTCTCATGTTGATCTTTGTTGATATTTGCCTTTTTAATATTCTCTCCAATCTCTGAACTCCTCCATCTTCTAAAAGTCAAACCCCATACTAATATTATTTTTGTCTGTTATGCCTTCAGTATCCTTAATCATGTTGTTCATAATAATATCCTTCCATTTGAAATGTAGGGGCCTAAAATATGATTATTTATTGCTGCAGTCCTTCTTGTGCCTTATTAATTTGGTTTCCTTTTTATGTTTGATTTCTTTATAAGATATGTTAATTTGATAAGACAGTGCTTCATAAGAAGCCTTGCAAAAGGAAAACCAAAAGTCTTTCTGATATTGGCATCTAATAGTTGAGTTTCTCTGTCAGGATTAAACAATTTCATTTAGTTTTCTATAATGATAATATAAAAAAAGACCAAGCTAAGAATCCAGTTTCTAGTACTGATTCCAATATATGTGCTTTTTTTAAAGAAATATATAATGTACAGCAATGACAGCTGTGCTTCTACTGTCATCATTATGAAGAATTGGTCTTTATTGTAGGTAGATCCTTTTCTAACAAAATAAGGAATGCAAATTCCCCATCTTTTACTTTAAAACAGGGGCCTAATTAAACATGTGGTGTATAAGAAAAAAGTGTTTGCCCCACCTAATAAGATAGGGACATTTAAAGGCAAGTCCTTCAATGTATGTAAGTATATATTAAATAGTGATGCCTATACACAAATTTAGAGCTAAAGGCTCTGTATCAGAGATGTACAAGCTATTGTACAGGAAAGTCAGAAAGGACCCTTCCAGGGTGTATTAGAAGGGCTTGTTTAAAAATGCTTTGCGCAAACATTTAACTGCTTGTGTTGGTTTTAAGGAACTTTTATTTATGGTTTTAAAAATGGTTGATAGAGTTTCTGGATTGGCCAGTGGATTGAGAAGCCTGAGAATGTTAAGACGTTTTGGCTGTTAAAAGCTGATTCTACTGCCAAACCAAGAATAAATTAAATTAATTCATTCACAAATGTATTTAAACTATGTGCATCTAAGTTGTAATTTAAATTTGCTTAAATTTACATACAAATACTTATTTCCTTAATGTAACAGCGGTGCATTTTTTTTTAATTCTTAACCATCCTTTATTAAGTCATGTGGCCATTTTCTATTTAAGTGCACCTACTCTCTGGACATGTAGTTCTGATGATGACATATTTTGCAGACAGAGAAGAAAGAGCTTAACTTAAGATTTAATAATAAAGTTCTGTGGTTTTGGACAAATGAAACTGAGCTACAGTGTATTTTTGTCTTTATGTAATACTGAGTTTTCTTTCAAAACATCTGCCATTTCAAACTTGTTGCGTTTTAATGTTCTCTTCTAAAAATGAATTTTCCAGTTGGAGCTTCTTAGATTTGAACAGCTTTGTTGGTATTGCATGCTACTTCATTACGGTCTCCATTTCAAACTTGTTGCGTTTTAATGTTCTCTTCTAAAAATGAATTTTCCAGTTGGAGCTTCTTAGATTTGAACAGCTTTGTTGGTATTGCATGCTACTTCATTACGGTCTCCTGATACTGCCACATCTTCCATCCAAAACTACAACAAGATTACTATCTGGATTGTCTTGTATCATGCATGAAGCAGAAAACCAGCAACTGTTTTTGGCAGAGAGGGGAATTATTTGTGACAATTCTTGTGTAGGTAGTGTAAGGCCTCCCATTGCTTTACCACTATTACCATATAAATCCTGTGACATAGCCAAATTTGTGACACAAAATAAGGGATTAAGCAAGGGATTTTATCAGGTTGTTTAAATAACGGTGAAGAAATTATAATTTTAGATTCTAATGAAGCCCTGAGACATAATGAATGACAGTGTTCAATTAAATGTATGTTGCAAGATCAGTGACCGCCTTCCACCAAATGCTCACAAAGTCATTTCTAAAGATATTTTAATGCCCAAACTGGAATATGGTCTTATTTTCTCATTATGCATTCATCCCACAAAACTTACAAAACACAGACTGCTGAGAATAAAATCTGAAATTATATTCTATTAGCAGACCACCAAATGCACCATTGCTATTTGCTAAAAATGTCCATTTGGCCTTTAATGACTGATAAGGCCACTTTTTTTTAAGTACACTAACTTAAAAGGATCTAAAACATGGTTACTGCCTCACTTTAAGAGTGAAAATACCTTTACAAGACAACCCTTAAGTACATTTATGTTCTGTCAAGTATGCCGTCCATTTAAAACTCATATATATGAGAGCATTCTAGAGACTAGTGCCAGTTACCTAGAAGCACCTGCCTACTGACTTCAAAAAATGTAGAGATCACTAAAAGCTTCAAAGAAGCACTTAAAAAGCATTCTTTACCAAATCTACCTGCAACTACTATGATAATAGTTAGGCAACTTAAAACCAAATAATTGGAATAATTGATTACATTTAAAAAAAATACTTCCTCAGCCTTTTAAACGTGGCATTTTGTATGCATATATTTCACATGCATATAGGAGTTTATGCATTATGTGCATGATTGCACTCTATTTTATACATTTATATATATATATATATATATATGTTTGTGTCTTTCGGCTTTTCCCGGTTAGGGGTCGCCTCAGCGGAACTCCAGTCTGCTAATGATTGGTAGTTGATTTTTATGTGCCGAGTTACCAGCCCTGACGCACAACCTTCAACGAAGGTATGCCCATTCATGCATGTCTCTACACAGAAGATGCTCTAGCTGAGAATTGAACCGGACAGCGTCTTACTGTGAGGCGACAACGCTACCGCAGCACCACCACTGCATTTTTTTATTTATGTAAATATATATATATATATATATATATATATATATATATATATATATGTATATATATATATATATATATATATATATATATATAGATATATATATATATATATATATATATATATATATATACATATATATATATGTGTGTGTGTGTGTGTGTGTGTGTGTGTGTGTGTGCGTGTGTGTGTGTGTTACTTTTCCTGTCAATGCTCTCTGACTGGATCTTTTAATCTTATTCTATCTGCACTGAATCCTGGCATTATATTCTGAATTCCCTATGTTTTCATTCTGTAAATAATATTTTTGATTAGAAAGACCATGATTAACTTTCAGCTCCTTGAGCTTAGTTTGTGGCTGAAAAGCGTCAATAGACCAGTCTGCTTGCTCAGTAAACATGCCTTAAATAAATAAATAAATAAATAATAACTACTGCTGAAGGAGATATACGCTCCTTTGTCCCGCAGCCTTCAGAATCTAATGCATGCTAGATTCCACTGGAATTCTCTAAGTCAAAGATATCAACAAAAAAAACTTCTCTCTATTTTATTGTTAACAGATTGGGGGATATTTGTAGTAATTCAGTGCCCTACAGACTAGGATTTCAAATTCAATAGTCTGAGAAGCCATGCAATCTGCCTTCTGCATTGCTCTATGTTACAATCATTTTCAGGTCCAACCACTAATGAATGCTGATGGAATGAGAGGATTCTGCATCATGGCATCTCGTTGTCCTCCCTAGCCCCCAAGGCATCTTCTGCCCTAGTGGGAAAACCTAATCAAAACCAGTTAAAATAATCCGGGCCTCTCTGATTGGTTATGAGCTTCAAAAAAATGTTTAAATACTCATCTACATGTTGAATGTTTACACACTCAAATTGGGTTGGTTTAAATTAGACTTATTACCTGATGGGATAGGTATGAGGAGGTCATCTTCTAATGCAGTTAGTGAATGTTTTCTTACCTTATGTCTGACTTTCCACTTTGCTGACTTTTTCTCAAATAATAAAGATTCAGAGGTTTAATGAGATGTCATCTTCAGATCAGCTTGAATAACCATTTCATATTGCTTTGCACTTGTTGAAGGCAGGGCATCAAAAAGGGCTTGTTCAACCACCTCAAGCACAAATCAAAATGGTGGCCTTGACAGACCTTCTACCAAAATGAAAAACACAAAAGAAAGCCAAAGAAGTGAAACCTCTGGGATGGCAACAAGGGCAAAACACTGAAGCACCACATCAGACATACATTATGTCATCCTAGTGTTTAAACTAAAATAATGCAGAGAAGAAAACAGAAAATGATGGCATCTTTTAAATATTGTTTCTTGTACATTTAGAGAGTTGCTAGAATAAGGAGTTTTTCATTAACATGCATTATCTGAAAGACATGATGTCTGCAAATAAAATCTGTCGCTTTTCACTGTCCTGTATCTTCAATAATTTTCCAGAAAACCACACATTTCATAAGGAGCCAACCAATATATGAGTAAACATCCATACATACTGCAAAGCATGGGACTGCCAATAGGCATGATCGCAAGCAATAGGGTGGGAACCCAAGTACTATAGCAAAGAATAGGGACAATGGAACCAGAAAAGTCAATCACACCAAGCTAGAGAAAGACACACAACAAAGACATGAGGTTGAACAAAATCAGCCCTGAAATTCTTGAACAATTGTGTAGGCTTTGTGCAATGCCAACATGACATTTATATCTTTGCATGAACAGCAGCTGTGCTAATCGCATTTGCATGCTGTTCATCCTGCTTACATGAATACAAGCATATTTCTGTGGCCAGTTACAAGCATATTTATGTGGCCAGCAACAGTGTTGGTGGCCACAAAAATGTGTTGAGCAACACAAGCACACAGAGTAAATAAATAAACAGGTTTGCCTATGGGCATAGCTTTTAATCATGCTCATGCCGACATCATAAAAGGTAACATAGGTTAAAGAACACAAGCTGTACCAGGCATGGAAAGTGTACCACGTGTTAGTGCACAGGAATCAAACATATGAATACAGAAAAAAGTAAGACGGTAGCTTAAATGGCAAGGGTAACTACATTAAAATGGATACCAGGCAGGCAAAATGTACTGAGTGCAATGTGCACAGAAATCAAACAAATATTCATAAAAATATGTAATAGAGGAGGGCAAATGTTCAAATTATACTAAGATAATTTAATTAGATGTGCTTATGTCGCAAAGACACTTTTGTAATAATTAAATTATGTAATGTGTATGTCATAATAATTAATGGTGGTCAAACATTCTGAGCAAGTACAGGTAAATAAAAATAGACATGATATTATAGGATGTGAGAGTTACATTGTAACAGAGGGGAATAAATAATATATAAATGTGATTAACATGCTAAACTGAGATGATAGCAAGGACAGTAAATACATTAGGGGATATATGCATAGCCTGTATTTCATCAATATGACATGTTGGAAAATACGAATGGTTCATAAGCCCCAATCTCCTTTTGCAAGAATCTAACTCATGCCATCCGTGCTACCACTGAGCTGTGTGTTAACTGTGTATGTCATAGAAACAGGCATAATCTATGTATGAGTAGGGTCCCTTTTGATGGAAATGATCTACTTCCATATGTTAATGGGTATGGATCCCCTCCATAGGTGTGTGTGGGCTTACAAATGTAGGAGCATAATGTGCCATACGTAATAACCTTGCCTATGGCACTCCTGCCTGACATAGTTATCAGGCAATGAAAACAAAAATGCCATTCAACACTGGCTAAAGCTCAATGTAAGCAGTGTTTATTTTAGTGATAAAATAACCAGAGTTAACGGTTTTAATATTTTTATTTATTTTACATTTGTTGACCGGGCTAGTCTAGCTGGATATATGTCCATTTTCAGTAGAGGCCCGGGGCGAAAAGCTCCACTAGTAACACTAAAGAGTAATAAAAAAGCAGTCATAACTCTAGACAAGATAAAAAAGGATTACAAAACAACACTAAAAAGCAGTAATAGCACAAGTAATTAAAAAAATTCCAAATATTGGCATACAGGATAAAACAACTAATTTTACAGCATGATAAAAGAGATAATTTACAGTAGATTATACATGATGTTACAATAGGTAGTTCATTGAAGTTTCAAAGATTGAGAGTTCTGCTTTCATAAGTAGTAAGCAGAGTTAATTTATTAAACAAAATAGGATCTTTGAGATAACAATAGAGAGGGCTACAGAATTAATCAGGGTTGCTGCAGGGCAATAGAGCCTAAATAAGCTAATAGAGTTAAAGTCCACGAAAAAACAAAAACCAGTGAAAGCACAAAGAAGCAGTCCTACAACGCAGCAAATCCTTAATAGTGAATGAGCGTTTACTTTACAGATATATACCACACTTTCGTATCAAGAGTCTAAACGCAAACTTTATTCAACAACAAAAAAAGAGCGTTTTCGCTAGCGAAAACGCTCTTTTTTTGTTGTTGAATAAAGTTTGCGTTTAGACTCTTGATACGAAAGTGTGGTATATATCTGTAAAGTAAACGCTCATTCACTATTAAGGATTTGCTGCGTTGTAGGACTGCTTCTTTGTGCTTTCATAAGCTAATAGAGTACTTAAACAGAAATTATTTTTTGTCCTCCAGAGTCTGATGAAATCTAAATGTTTTGGATGAAAGCACTTATTCCGGTTATTTTATCACTAAAATAAATGCTAATTTTATTGAGCTCTAGCCAACGCTGAATGGTGCCACAGCAGCACTCCCAACATGATGCCGGCAATTCCACTGCTGTGCAATCAATACAAATGTGCATGTGTGTCAAGGGATAATACTGATGTGATATAATTGTTGTGTGCCATCAGTAAGGTCACACAAATGATTCCCATATGCTAGAATTGAACATCAAGCTGTATAACTCCTCCAATTAACAATATAGCTATGACTCACATGAGCCACAATGGAACTGTCATCACAGCTGTTGAACTCCACCTATGTGAAGGCATTTCATCAGATGTATTTTATTTGCCCATACTTTTTGTCTGGTAAAATGGATGGGGGAGGCCTCTACAACTCTATACATGCACACTTAAGGACACAAATGCTTACATTCAAAGCTGGTTTTGAACACTTGACTAATCACTGAGAAAATAAGCACAATAGTTGGATCAACGAATGTGCCACAGTGTAAGTGCATTGCTAATTGTCATATGTTTGGGTTATTTGAAAGCATTAAATCATGTTAATGAATCAAGGAATATGTGTCCCTGTAATTGCTTTGACATATTGCCAGATGCTAGGTATACCGAACCACCTGTGTCATTCTGCTGTTATCACTGTGGCAGGAGAACAGCAATTATGTATAATGTGGACATAATCCCATATTGGAACACATACCTTGCTTAGGCAACAACATACGTTACATTGTCTCTTGTAAACAGACCTGAGGAAGTTCTTACTACAACTGGTATGGAAGGAAAATCTAATCAAACAACAGCATCAGTCTTCAGTACAGTGTTTCAAAATAAAAATTAGAATAAACTCTTTTAAGAGGAAACATCTACACATGAACATAGCATACTGTATGTGGGTGATAGCACTATTAACAACATGGGGTGACGACACTATTAACAAAATGTATACTGATTGTAAACAGCAATGTCATGGTTCAAAAAGCTGTCAATGCTAACAGGTGCAACACACACACACACACACACACACACACACACACACACACACACACACACACACACACACACACACACACACACACACACACCCACACACACACACACACACACACTGATGAGGTTCTCATTGCTGTATTCAAACTCCCTACCTATCTACAGACACAATCTACACATAAATGTATTATAAGCACATGCCACAAAGGATGGCTGACTTCATATAAGCCATACTGCATTTTTAAAGGGATGAAAACAGCTGTGTCTTGCAAAGAAGATATGTGTGCAAAAATTACTTCTATAGCCATATAGGATTCTAAATGTTGTCAATACTAGCAGGTTTAAGATGCTCATAGATTCATAGATGGGTGGGTCTTTCTAAACCTAGCCAAGTTTTCCTGAAGAATAATGATGTCCTATATCCAGATAGAACATTGAGAGCCAGGTTTTGGTAAGCTACCTCTGTCCATAAAGGACATGGGTGCCAGATCAAGTGTAAATTTTCTATACCCTATCCACTGGTCTAGGTTGCTCTTTAATTGGGTAGTTAATAAACTCAGCTTTACATGGATGGGAAGCCTGTTCCATGGGAGAAGGAGTCTCTAGGGACCCATATCTGTCCCTCCAGTATGTTTCTTTTAAGTCACAGACAAAATGCATATCCCTAAAACTTATATTTCTGGTAATATTTTACTTGGGAATATGCAGGAGGTTCATAAATATGGGGTTTATGGACCCCTTGTAAGCCAAGCATAGATCACCCCTCAGCAATCTATAGGAGACTGAGAAGAGGGAAAGGGCTTTAAGGCACTCTACATATGGTAACTTTGTGATGCCTTGGATTCTTTTTGTAAGGAACATCTCGGGTCATTTTACTTGCTGCATATGCCTGATCAGGTACATACAATAGAGATAATTGTACTTTATGATTGGTCTGATAAGAACAGAGTACACTGGGATAATGACCTCTTTGGACCCAGAAGCCATGCCGTTATTTATAAGTTGCACAGCATAATAGGATTTCCTTATCACTGTGGTCATGTGGTGGTCAAAGGTAAAGCTACTATTTACATGCATACTCAAAGGGTACAATTGTTTATTCCTTAGCATTGGCTTTAACACCATGGCTTTGGCACCATTTGTTAGTCAGAGATAAGCCTTTTTGAAGAAAAAAATGAGGACAGAGGAAACCAAGCGCTGTAGCACATGAACCATAGCTCACAGCCTTAACTTTCCATACCACTTGGCACACTCCTGCATGCATTTACAATAACACATAGGTGCAATTTTCTCTTTGCTGTTTTCAAGCTTGCTACCTATCTACTGATACAATCTACATGCAAGTGTATCATAGACACATGCCTCAGAAGAAGTCTGCCTTCATGTGAGCCAGACTGCATCTTTGAAGGGGATTACATTGGCTGTGTCTTGCAAAGGAGATGTGTGTGCAAAAATGACTTCTACAGCCATGTAGGATTCTAAATATTGCCGGTACTAATAGGTGTAAGACAATCTTCCATACATTATATTCACACACATAGTCATGAGTTTTTCACTGCTGTATTTAAACTCCCTCCATATCTACTGGTACAATCTTCATAAAGTGTATTATACACATGTGCCACATGATAGTTCTGACTTGAGTAGTGTGAGAGTGCATTTTTGAAAGAATTATCTCATCAGTGTGGTGCAGGCAGTATGTGTTTTTGGGATGAGAGAAAACGAGATGTGGGATTCATCTGACCATAAAAACGTTTCTTCTGAGTGGGAGTGGGAGTGAAAGTAGCACAGATTTTAAATTAATCCTCCAGTGATGCTATGGCCCCACCATCTCACACATTCAAGCTGACTTCTTTTGAGAATAAAATCCCTTACCTATGTAATTGCACAATCTAGAGGACACAGTACTTAACACAAGTGCTACTGCAGAAGACTCACTGCTGCACTGTGAGAGTGTACTTTATTGTGGATTACTTTGTCGTCGTGTTGCAAAGAAGATGATATTGGGTGAAGGGTCTGACACTGATATATAGTCACACTCCAGTGTAAAAGTTTCTCCAGACTGCTAGATAAGTGAGGCTAGCAGTTTGTAAGGTCATATTTACCCAGCACTCATAAACATAAGTTGACAACTGTAAGATTAGAACCCCTTATCTAGCCAGTTAAAAAAAAACTAGAGAACACAGCACTTAACACAAGCGCCACCACAGCAGTTAGATGTTGATAATGTGAGAGTGCACTTTATAGTGGATGGCATCATCATTGTGTTGCAGAGAAGATTCTGACATTGATGTCAACTCACCCTCCGATGTAAGAGTTTATCCAGACTGCTAGTTCAGTGATGCCAACATTTCATTAGGTCATATTTACTCAACTCTATACACAGTCACACACACACACACACACACACACACACACACACACACACACACACACACACACACACACACACACACACACACACACACACACACACACACACACACACACATATTAACTGCCATGAGATTAGCACTCATATACATCTAGTCACCCAATGTAGAGGACACAGTACTTAATGCAAGTACTTCTGAAGAAGACTGACTTCTATAGTGTGAGAGTGCAGTGTACATAGGATTAGGTTCTCATCCTTTGTCAGGAAAGATACTGTGCTGTTGAAGGTTTTGTGCAAAGCCATATTTGTTGACACGAAGGAGTCAGTGCAATCTACATGCAAGTGTATCATAGACACATGCCTCAGAAGAAGTCTGCCTTCATGTGAGCCAGACTGCATCTTTGAAGGGGATTACATTGGCTGTGTCTTGCAAAGGAGATGTGTGTGCAAAAATGACTTCTACAGCCATGTAGGATTCTAAATATTGCCGGTACTAATAGGTGTAAGACAATCTTCCATACATTATATTCACACACATAGTCATGAGTTTTTCACTGCTGTATTTAAACTCCCTCCATATCTACTGGTACAATCTTCATAAAGTGTATTATACACATGTGCCACATGATAGTTCTGACTTGAGTAGTGTGAGAGTGCATTTTTGAAAGAATTATCTCATCAGCGTGGTGCAGGCAGTATGTGTTTTTGGGATGAGAGAAAATGAGATGTGGGATTCATCTGACCATAAAAACGTTTCTTCTGAGTGGGAGTGAAAGTAGCACAGATTTTAAATTAATCCTCCAGTGATGCTATGGCCCCACCATCTCACACATTCAAGCTGACTTCTTTTGAGAATAAAATCCCTTACCTATGTAATTGCACAATCTAGAGGACACAGTACTTAACACAAGTGCTACTGCAGAAGACTCACTGCTGCACTGTGAGAGTGTACTTTATTGTGGATTACTTTGTCGTCGTGTTGCAAAGAAGATGATATTGGGTGAAGGGTCTGACACTGATATATAGTCATCCTCCAGTGTAAAAGTTTCTCCAGACTGCTAGATAAGTGAGGCTAGCAGTTTGTAAGGTCATATTTACTCAGCACTCATAAACATAAGTTGACAACTGTAAGATTAGAACCCCTTATCTAGCCAGTTAAAAAAAACTAGAGAACACAGCACTTAACACAAGCACCACCACAGCAGTTAGATGTTGATAATGTGAGAGTGCACTTTATAGTGGATGGCATCATCATTGTGTTGCAGAGAAGATTCTGACATTGATGTCAACTCACCCTCCGATGTAAGAGTTTATCCAGACTGCTAGTTCAGTGATGCCAACATTTCATTAGGTCATATTTACTCAACTCTATACACAGTCACACACACACACACACACACACACACACACACACACACACACACACACACACACACACACACACACACACACATATTAACTGCCATGAGATTAGCACTCATATACATCTAGTCACCCAATGTAGAGGACACAGTACTTAATGCAAGTACTTCTGAAGAAGACTGACTTCCATAGTGTGAGAGTGCAGTGTACATAGGATTAGGTTCTCATCCTTTGTCAGGAAAGATACTGTGCTGTTGAAGGTTTTGTGCAAAGCCATATTTGTTGACACGAAGAAGTCAGTGCAATCTTCTGATTAATAATTAATACATATGGCTGACTTAGGTCAACTGTGCTGTCATTAATGTATATTGCAGAGCTGAGAATGACATGTACCTGTTTTACATGATGTTGTGTAGATGATAGACATGCACACTTGTGAAATACAGGATGGACAATGAAACATTCATAGCTATCAGGTAAGGATGATGGTAGGCAAACCTTAATGAATGATATTGGCAATGATGCCTGCTCATACATGGGCAATGTGCATTGTCAATACAAAACAATCCTTAGTGTTTCAATGCAGTAGGGCTAAGTAATGATGAAGTATGTGTGCCAAGGCTCTGTGTGGTTGTATATCATTAAAGCTAAGTAATGATGAAATATGTGTGCCACGACCCTATGTGGGTGTATATCATTAAGGCTAAGTAATGATGAAGTATGTGTGCCAAGGCTCTATGTTGTTGTATATCATTAGGGCTAAGTAATGATGAAGTATGTGTGCCGAGGCTCTATGTGGTTGTATATCATTAGGGCTAAGTAATGATGAGGTATGTGTGCCAAGGCTTTATGTGGTTGTATATCATCAGGGATAAGTAATGATGAGGTATGTGTGCTAAGGCTCTATGTGGTTGTATATCATTAGGGATAAGTAAAAATGAAATATGTGTGCCAAGGCTCTATGTGGTTGTATATCATTAGGGATAAGTAATAATGAAGTAAGTGTGCCACAGCTCTATGTGGTTGTATATCATTTGGAAGTGTAAGTGCTGCAGTGCAGACATGACTATATAGAATAATGTGTTCAGTCAACCAGATGGTTCACTGCAGTTCACCTGAGTACAGTAAGCCATTTCTGTGTAATAAAGTGATAACATCCAGTAGCATTACTTATCTTTGTACAAAATATCTTTCCAAAATGTACTGGCGTGGATGTTGGCAAAGTATTAGCGCATGCATGATTCCAATTTGAGGTGTTGAACTTGGAATGTAAAGTAGCAGTGTTTAGTGGTACTTTCTGCTAACATTTGTACCAAAATGGATCAGAGAATAAATGGTCTGACTGTAATTAAATGTCAAACAGATCTGTTTTAGGTTTGTGTCATGTCAACATCTGTCATGGCAGTATTTGCTCGGTGCCTTACAGACATACACTTTGCATTTTGTACTATGACATGTTAGGGAGAAAGCTTCCCCATTTGTGTGACACTGTTGATGGGCAAAGAGGGTCCACCGCTGAAGGAAAAAAGTGAAAACTTTGATTTGGTTAGCCTTCTGTAGCAAAATCAGGCTTAGTGGTAATGTGGAGCCATCAGCACTCTGGAGAGTCCTGAATAGAGAAAATTCACTTGTCACCTAACTTTCTCTGTGTCACAAAGTATAAGCTCATTGAACTAAATGTAAAAAGCAGACCTGAAGCAGAGATTGAGTCCAGTATGCAGATAGTCTTACAAAGGGTGTCTGAATGTGATTAGCCTTGCAAAGGGTGTCTGAATGTGATTACTATAAGTAATTTTGATCATGACTGTAAGACTACATGGGAATGACTACCCTAAATTTGTTCATATATTAGTAGTAGGCTAACTGCCCTGGTGGGCCATAGGTTCATAGGTTGGTACTAGGCTATCGGCCCTGGGGCCTATACAAGCCTAGCCATAACAATTCCCTGGCTATTTCTTCCCACACTATTTACTTCCCTGGACCCCTGTCTAGCAGGGTGACTGATGTGATCCCCGGGGTGAATTTACTTTCTCCCATCCAATCATCAAGGTTCCTTTTGAAGAGGGCCAAAGAGGCGCTCTGCTTGACATGTATGGGCAGTTTATTCCAGAGTCTGGGGAGTCTCTTGGTCAGGAACCTATACCTCCAGCATGTTTTGTTTACTGTGATGACAAGGTTTAGATCCCTGGAGTGTGTGGCTCTAAGGGACTGGCATTTCTTTAAGTGTAGCATGTCCAACAACTCTAGGTTTGACTTGGCCTTGTATGTTAAGCAGAGATCACCTCAGAGTAGACGATATGCGACAGAGTATAGCTGGAGTTTATTAAGGCAGTCAGCATAGGGCATCTGCTTTAGGCCTGTGATTCTTTTAGTGAGGTATTTCTGCAGCATTTCCAGTTGTTGCAGATGTCTTGAGAGGTACATACCAAATGGGGCATTGTATTCTATAATGGGTCTAATGATGGATGAGTACAGTGGGACAATGACCTTGTTTTTTCTGGATAAAAAACCCTTAGTGATGAGGTGTGCCACATAGAAGGATTTCCTGACTGTTGTGGTGATGTGGTTATTGAAGGTGAGACCACTGTTCAACCTAAGTCTCTTATCACACTTTCGGTGTTTAGTATGCTGCCACCTATGTGGTAATTCACGGGTACATGCTTTTTCCCAAAGGGGATAACTATACATTTCTTGGCATTGAGCTTGAGCCAATGGCTCTGGCACCAAGCATCTGTTTCTGTAAGGCCCTTTTGTAGAGCATCCACATCATTTGGGGATTCAATAATAGCTCCAAAATCACACAAGGAATGCTGAGAACAAATCACTTTATGACGCAAAGCTTTCGGGTATGAACCCTTTCTCAATACTAAATACATACATATACACAAAGCAACTGCTTTTATACAGGCCTAGTAGTCATGTGACTGCAGCCAAAGTCACATGACTTATTCAAATGTACAATTTAAAAAAAATTTAAAGAAACACACTGCAAAAAAGCATTTGTTAAAAAAGAAACTAGACATGTACATATATATGATCACATTTCAAAACAATATCTAGCACATATATATTCTTAATTATAAAAATATAAAAATATACATATATACCTATATGTTTAATATAAACTCTAAAAATATTAAAACATAGGTGTACACATGTACACAACAGATGCACTTATTAACATCAATGTATAAACATGCTCATGCACAGATTAATAAAGGTATCATTTCAACTTGCGTTGTAATCCAATAAGAATGGGTTTAATGCTTACTGTACTGTTAAGGCCAGGAGGACTATCAGCTCCCAAACGTACTATCCATTGATATTCTTTAGTTTCAAGAAAATTTTTAATATCACCACATCTGAGTGAGGGAATCACCAAATCAATGACCCTAAATCTAAATGTATGCCTGTCCCCACAAGTCTCAATATGCTTATACAAGGCATTCTGACTATACTTCCTCCTGATTTCTGATTTGTGTTCAATAATCCTGTCCTTAAGTCTACGTGTAGTCTTACCAATGTAGTATGCAGGACATACAGAGCATGATGCCATGTACACCACATTGGTAGTAGTACAAGTAGCTCTTACAGAGAATGTATATGTATAGTGTGTGATCGTGTGCACATAACTATTAGATTCCACATATCTGATCAAGTCTGAGCAACAGGAGCAGTTGTGACATGCATAGGTACCAAAATTAAGTGTAGGGCAGATGGGTCTATCAAAGCACAAATTCAAAGAAGGGCGAAAATCTTTATAGCATAGCATACTTTTGAGGGTTTTCATATTTCTAAAGCTAAAGAATGGCTTATCACCTAACAATTTTGTAAGTTCAGGGATGCCATTAAAATAGGCCAATATTTATAGATAGTGCGCTTAACAAGGGAAACCTTACTTGCAAAACCAGTCACATATCTAAATCTTTGCACAGTAGAGTTTACAACTTGATTTATCACAACATCAGGATTCGTAATATTATAATTCCTGAAGTATGGGGCATATAGTGAGTGCCTATTGCTAGATACCTGGTTCTTCATCTCATTTAAAATAGACAATGCATAGCCACAATCAACAAAATCCTTAAATGTATCATTTAACTGTTCACAAAAAACAATATCATCTGTGTTGAGCCTACTCACTCGAATGAATTGAGACTTAATCACACCTCGAAAAACATGCGGGGCATGCATGCTGTCCGCATGCACATATCTACCCACAGATGTCTCCTTCTTAAAAACAGAAGTGCCCAATAATCCATCCTTGTAAAAAATGTTAACATCAAGGAAGGAAGCCTCTTTACTAGTAATGGTCGACTTAAACTTCAAAAAGGATGTCGTGTTGTTCAAGTGTACAGGATATTCTTCTAAGCTGTCCCTAGATCCATTCCAAATTAAAAAACAATCACCAACAAACCGTTGATAGAACACAACACGTGTCTCAAAAAATTTTTCCATCATGCAAATTGTCTAATTCCCACTGATGCAGTACAAGGTTTGCATATGTATTGGCTAATGGGTGCCCATGGCGACCCGTTAACCTGCAAATACGGTTGTTGATTGAAAATAAAAACATTGTGGCTAAGTACTAGGTCCAACAATTGACATATATTTTGAATAGAATCACTTACTAAGGATTTTTCAGTAGTCAAAAACTTCCTAATGGACTCTATGCCATACAGATTAGGGATAACAGTGAACAACGATACAATGTCTAAGGTAACAAATAGAAAATCATTCAGATTACATGGTTCACTGTAATACCACTTTGAAAGTTTGAAGAGAAAATCACCAGTATCTTTCAGAACATAATTACATTTATCTAAAAAAGGAAACAATTGTTTCTGAAGGTAAACCGAAACAGGTTCGGTTACCCACCCATTGCCAGAAACAATGGGTCTCATGGGTCTCACCTTGTTTTTTCTGGATAAAAAACCCTTAGTGATGAGGTGTGCCACATAGAAGGATTTCCTGACTGTTGTGGTGATGTGGTTATTGAAGGTGAGACCACTGTTCAACCTAAGTCTCTTATCACACTTTCGGTGTTTAGTATGCTGCCACCTATGTGGTAATTCACGGGTACATGCTTTTTCCCAAAGGGGATAACTATACATTTCTTGGCATTGAGCTTGAGCCAATGGCTCTGGCACCAAGCATCTGTTTCTGTAAGGCCCTTTTGTAGAGCATCCACATCATTTGGGGATTCAATAATAGCTCCCAGTTTGCAGTCATCTGCAAACTTTGTGAGCCAGAGTCCATTAGTGTTGGCCTGTACTTCAGAGAAGTAGATGCCAAACAAGAGAGGTCCCAGGACTGAACCCTGAGGTACTCCACTTGTCACTTGTCTGGAGCTGGATTTGGAGTCAGCTACTTTTACAGTGTGGGGTCTTTCAGTAAGCTAATTGGCAACCCATCGAATGAGGTAGGGATTAATTCCTAGCTTAGTAAGTTTATCTATGATTCCAGAGTGGGGGATGGTGTCAAAGGCCTTGGCGAGGTCCAGATAGGCTGTGTGGACTGCCTTACCCTCGTCCATGGCTCTGGAGACTGATTCGAAGAAATCAATAAGGTTCAGGAGACAAGATTGGCCATTCACGAACCCAAACTGGGTGGGGTCCAGTGTTTTAAGGTTGCCAGTGTCTTTGATTATAAGTTTCATGATAATACGTTCCATGGCCTTGCAGGTCAGGCTCATCAGACTGATGGGGCAGCAATTCCCAGGATCCAAGGTGGATCCCCCTTGTGGAGTGGGATAACTGTAGCTGTGCACCACTCAGTGGGCATGAAGCCTGAGGTGAGGGTATGATTAAACATGACACTCAGGTGAAGTGCCAGTTCATTTTGTAGTTCATGTAGTACACAGCCCGGGATGTCATCTGGTCCCATGGATGCTGTATTCTTAGCTTTGGAGAGTGTGTTTTTTACTTGTGTGGCCATTATTACCAGAATTTGGCGATCTCCCAGTGTTGAGATGGGCCATTTAGGGGATGAGAGGGGGGTGGAGTTGGTACTGAATCGATCTGCCAGGATATTGGCAATATCCTTGGGATCAGTATATTTAATGCCATTCTGTTGTAGCTCAGAGCAGATCTGAGCATTGTCATTTAGATTCTTGACATGGTTATAGAATGCCTTGTGGTTGTCTTTGGAATCTTTGGCAATTTTATTTTCATAACTAGCTTTGGAGGATTTTATGAGGGATCTCAGCTTCTTATTGAGGCTGGTAAGGGAGTTTTTTGCATCCTGGGATTTTCCTCTTTTCTGCAACAGTTTCATCCTTTTGTTGTAAAGTTTTTTTATGGCAGGGGACCACCAGATCGGCTTCCTTTTTTTGGAGGAGAGCAGCTTGAATCTATTTGGGATGGCACGATTCATGCATGAGTGGATGTGCTCATACAGTGCCTTAATGTAGGACTCAGCAGTCGAACTTTCAGCTGCATGGGCGTCATGAAGTTTGCAACTTCTGGCTTGAGTAGCATGAAGTTGGCTTTGGAGAAGTTTTTATGGAGGTTTCCTTACTGGGGGGTGGGCGTGGGATATGGATGTTAAGGGTGATTAGCTTATGGTCTGACCTGACCAATGAGGGTGTGACCATAGGTGTGGAGCATCGATTTCCCATGTTGGTAATGGCCAGGTCTAGGATATTGGAGCCCCTGGTGGGACTATGGATTAGTTGATCCAGGGCATTGGAATTTATGAATTCCAAGAACCGTTGGGCAAAGGTGTTGGTACATGAGTAGTTTTCCCAGTTAATGGCAGGGTAGTTGAAATCACCCAGTATTAGGGTGTTTGGTTGTATATTAGTATTTTCCAGTATGTTTAGAAAGGTGTAGTGAGAATCTTGGGGCATGGTGGGGGATCTGTAGCAAGCTACAATTTGGATTGCAGTCTTACCTAGTGTTAGTTGCACATGGAGAATTTCAGATGCATTGTGTTGGGCAACTAACCTGGTGGTGTGAATATCCTTGGTGAATATGGACACTCTTCCACCTTTAGTGTTTTGATCCTGGTTTAGTGCCGAAAAGTGTGGTGAGAGTTGTAGCCTGGTATTGCAGGGGTGCTCTCTGGAACCTTAAACCAGGCCTCAGTTACTGCACAGATATCGATGTTCTCCATTTTTAGGAGTGCCTCGAGAGAGTGCATTTTGAGAATTAGACTTCTAGCATTGAGTAGCATTACCTTCAGATTTTGCATGCTTGTACCTGTTACTGTGGTGTTTTTGTCCTTTGAACTTTGTCTAAAAAAGGCACTATAGGGGTGGCAAGAGCTTTAGCCAGTAACCTGAATCCCAGGGTCAACAGGTGCAGACCTTCTCTGGCAAAGCATCATGGTCTGTCAATCATGTCATCTCAGGCAGACAGATACTGGATCCCCTTGGAATGACACCAGAAGCTTAGCCAATTGTTGAAGTCAATCATTTTGTCCTTATATTGCAGTATCATTCTGGGTGAAGGCAGGATGCTCCTCAGGGCTAGGGTCATACCTGCCTGGGCCACATGATCTGAGAGCTCTTCCACATGATCTGAGAGCTCTTCCATGTCTCTTTTGATGTAGTCCAGGGAGGTACGTCTCAAGTCATTCACTCCAACATGGACAATGACAGAGTCATATTTGTACTTGTTGTGGAGTGACTTGAGTGCATGAGTTATGTGGTGGATCCTGACACCCGACAGGCAGCTCACTGTAATTTTCTCCTTGTTCTGCCTGGTGAGTGGAACATCAGTGTGCCTGACTATAGAGTCTTCTATGACTAAAGTGTTAGGTACAGTGTCTTGCCTTAGGGGCTGTTGCTGGGTGGCACACTGGTGTTGTGAACTATGTGACACTTTGGTTGTGATTGGTGCTTGTTTGCTTTTCAGCTTCGAAGGTCCTTGTTGCTTGGGCAGGTTACAGTTAAGGGCCTCCGCATATGTGGATTTAGTGTTGCTATGTGTGGGTGTTGGTGGTGTGAGTTTAGAAGGGCTATGTGTTGATTGAAGTGTAGTGCATTTAAAGCTTAGCTAGTTATCCAGCATGAGAATCCAACCCTGCACGTTGTGCCTGTAAGGTAAACACCTTAACCATTATGCCAACCTCCCACCCATGGTGATTGCCCGAATTGTGTCAATAATACCTATTCAAATAAACTTTTATGTCTGTTATATATGACCATGCTTCATGAAAAATCATGAGTTAATTGGGTGTGCAATGTGCTAAACATGACAAGGATGGTATGTATTTTGAAATAATTTTTATAACTCAGCACATATCCTATGTGTGTAGGCCAGGATGTCTTGTAAAGTGTTGGCATTATGCTTCCTCACAGTAAGGACAGTAGCCAAATGATATAATATGAACATTCCATACATCAGCCTTGTAAATATACTACAGTATCATGTGATGAGACAGAAGATGTGATGAGTGACACAGAGATGGTGAGACATATAAAAGTTCATGTTATGGCACATTTATGAACATGTTTATTGTGAGTTTGTAGTTCTTGTTTACTCTTTCAGAATGTGTCCTGCTCTGTACCATGAAGTGATAGATATAGGGATAGAGAATGTAGAGGAGTAACAATAATTAATGCATCCACATACATCTGGTTGAAGAAGGTGTAGGAAATTGGAAATATGATGGTGACATGATGATGGTGTTTTGCTGAAAACAGATGGAGCACACACTTCCACAAGTAATATTAATATGGAGAAAATGTACATTGCAGTGTAACATATGTCAGGATCCAAACCTCTGGAAATAGAAATAAAACTTTACAGACAGTGTGATTATCTCAGCTCAGCAAAGAGGAGCTCATGGTAAAATAGCTTTCAATCACATATTGTAAGAAATACTCACAACGTGTTCAATTAAGGCATTAGGTAGGCAGCAGCATTTATTGCACTTATATCGATTGTAGCCCCTGTTACTCTTTATGTGAAATCCAGCAACTTGATACATATGCAAGAGAAACTATATCAAGGTTTATAATGCAAAGTCTGTTTTAGTATAGAGGCACAGGACATATTGGTATTTGAGCTAAGCTAACCATAGCAATGCGTTCCGAGACAAAAAACAGCCCATTTTGCAATAACACTTGAAATGCCATTTAGCATCACATAGTACAATTGCTTGTTGTCAGACTTTATCCAAATGCTGAGTACTACAATTGATAAAACAGAAGGGGGATAGACAGATACACAGGTAATGCACACATATGAAAGAGACTTATAAAAATAGACAGTAAGAGTTTCACGTACTGCTGAATTAGAGCCCTTTATAAGATACAAAATTGAGTTTATAGAGGTGATCATTATCTCAATACACCACAAAGAAATTCCTCCTTCACAAATCTAAAAATAACACCATTGAAGGGACAGTGATAATCTATTGAACCACTGAAAGATGTAGTTAGCCTTCAGCAAAGTAATGATAATATGAACATGTCGCAAGATGAAATTTATATCCATCAGCCTAATGAGTAGTTAATAGTAAAAAGAGGTAAGCAAGATAGACAGAGACATATTAAAGGTTGGTGTTATGAGTCATTGATGCATATCTTTATGACGTGTCCTCATTATTCATCTGTCATGCTCTGTATCATTAACTGATATTTATGGGGATCAAGAAGGTGTAGGAGAGGAAAAGCAGGATTAAGACATGAGTGGAATAAGGGTGGTTTAGTAATTCATCTTTATGGGCATGGGTCTGTTTGCAAATGCTTCTTTGCCACAGTATTCAACATCTGTTCACGAAAGTTTGTAACCAGATAAAAAATAAAAATGTATGTGATTAAACATATGATAGAAGCATAACATGATAGTAAGAAATAATATGACATGCATCTGGAATAGAACCCTTGATGCTAGGGCCAAAAAGCAATCTGCAGTAGTCAAGGAACTGTTATAGTAACTGTTGCAAAGTGTTGGCTATATTCTATATTTACTCTGTATTTCAACAATGCAGTATCTTTAAGCACTTTTGCATGATGACAAATTGACTTCTGTGTGTGACAACAACAACTGACCAAGTGTTGCCATAGAATATGAACAGACATTTGCTGTCACTTGTCACTGATGCACAGTGCCAAACTCCATGCAAATGCTGAGGACAAAAAGTGAAGACATTCTGTATGCACCATTTCTGGCTATGTGCATTGTATATGATTTTATTTTTGACAGATTAAATGTGTGAAAAGGGGATTAATAGGAAAGTGGTGAAATGGGGGACAAGCAGAGGGGAAGACATGGGGGAAACAATAGAGGAATTTGCAAGGAAGATAGTGGGGGAGAACCATAGCTGCCTTCCTCTTCGTGGCATAAATTTAGAACTGTAGAAAGAATTTGATGAATTTTGAATGTCCCTTCACCAAGGGTAGGTGATAACAATAATGTTGCGTAGAGAATTGTACCAAATCAAGCATGTCAAGAAGACACATAGTGAGGTGGAGAAGTAAGCATGGATCTTTATTTTTTGGGGACAGGTACCCATTTTTTTAATTTCAAAGAGAGAGGAATGTTGCGGAAGGGGATAGGTAGGATAGATGGCAGATGCAGACATACATGACATGCAAGGCAGACAAGGATGGTGACAGAAACAAAAGGTTGGGGGCACCATGATTAGGGATAGGTAGGTGATACTGGAGGCACACCCACGTCAAGCCTGAGAAGAGTGAAAATCTACTCCTCACTCTTAGAACTGTCATCACTGTCTCATGTCTCCATTTCCTGTGTCAGTGCTCAATGTGCCACCATCTTTGCAATATGACAAAGCATGTTTTCTACATGGCTGATTTGGGCACTGAGGCCCCTTTCCATAATACCTTCCACCAGCCCTGTCAACTAAATCTGGTTGTTAAAATCACCATCATCTCAACTTCACCATCAACACATTGGGTCTATATTACTACCTCAAAACTGTAGTTTGTCGAACACTAAGACATTGACATGGAAACCATGAAATTCAAAAAGCACGAATAGCCACTTTTGCAAATTTTTTCACAGGGAAAAAATTTGCTTGGCTGACCAACAGCAAAACAAACTTTCCAACTCTAATCAAGTGGGGGGATTTGCTCCCCCACCCTACCCCAACTAAATATACCAACTCCAAGATCGCTCTACATTGGAGAAAAGGGCAAATTCCCAATAATGGCCAAGCACATTTTTTCCTGTGAAAAAAATTGTGGAAGTGGCCGTTCGTGCTTTTTGGATTTTGCTATTTCTGCGTCAATGTCTTGGGTGTTTGACAAACTGTAGTTCCGAGGTGGTAATATTGACCCCGCCACAAGTCTTACTCCCGAAGGGTACCAGTGCACCTGTTGCCTGGGCAGATCTATCTGACACAGATACAGGAGGCAGAGCAGAGGTTATGGAAGCAGAACTCACAGGTTGTGACCTTGAAGCATTGGGTGACAGTGCTGCAACCTTTGGAGGGATGACTGGCTGATCCAAAGTGTTTGGTTTATCATCCTGTGTTGAATGTCACCTTTATTTAAGCAGAAATGTATGACAACAGAACAATCTTAAGCTACAGAAAATAGTAACAGCAAACTAAATAAATAAATAAAGATGGGAGAGAGGGGGTGGAGTAAACAAAAGATAGAAAGAGAATTAGGTACATGGCATGCCACGTGACTTTATTATTTTAATACATGCATAGTTGTGATTATACAGTCTGTACACCTCTGCTACATCCATGTACAATGGAAAGGTCTTACTCTGTTGTACCATTAATAAATTGTACTGTTATGATATAATAAATGTAATTATTTATTTGACTATTGCCATATTGCAAAGAATTACAATAGTCTTACAGTAAGCCCTGATGCATATGCACCCCATGCTTCTCTGAGGCAATTTAACCTCTCTTGGTGCACCTCCGTGTTTGCTGCAATGTCTTCAGCAGTTGTACAATAGAGAAGAAGAGACATAAAAGCATAATGAATACCAGTCTTGGCTGTCTACTTTAGTCTATATAATTAAATAGTGATGGGCCAATATACTTACTGAACTCAGAGATGTCAGTAGTTCTAAACTCTTCCTCCCATCAGCTAAGGAGGTCCTTCTTTCACCATGTCAGGTTATTGTAGTGGTTATGACATTACTCCCCAGTGGCACTAGAGACAGCCTTGGCTAAGCTCTTCCAAGCCTCAGTCTTATACTAAAACCCAATATAGTCCTCCTGCAGCAGCCCACAGCTATAGCACTTCACAAGGACCCCTCAACACCCCACCTCTGTGCTTTAAATTTAGCACCGTCATCTCCCTCACCAGCCATGTGTGCAGAGGTTAAGCAATAAATCTATGTCTAATTTGATGCCAAATTCCAATCTCACTTTTAACAGCCAGTGCACAAAGAGGTTCACCCATGCCAAGTGCATATGTGAGATGGAAAGCAAAGAGATCCATTGCCAGGCAAAGAGGCAGAGATTTCATCAAACAGCAATGAAGGTGTGAATCATGGCAGTGATATTTGCCATGCGTGATGATCATCTTATCCCCCCATTTTCCACTGGTGAACACTGACATGCTTAATGTCTTGGATTGTAAACCTTAGTCTTCGGAAGGTTAAATAAGATGATTTGAGATGTAACTTGTTGCGACTTGTACACTATAAAAAGTTAGTTGTTTAAGGAGATAATCAAACCTATGGAATAAATGATGCCTAACTTGCAAGGCAGGTTATTATTTGTTAGTGCTATAGGAGAACTTCCTTTCAGCCATTGTCATTACTGATATGTTGTATTCAGTGTGACTGAAGATATACGATAGGCATGTACCTGTGTGGCTTCAAGAAGTGTTGGAAATGGCGTTACTATGTAAGAAGGAGTATTACTGTTTGCAAATATATTTCAGATGGATAGACTTTCATGAGCTGAGTAATGCAAGTTGCTGTATGATGCAAACATACTTGAAACACATACTGTTCTAAACACATAGTTGGGCCACCTGCGGAGTGAAGATGATCAGAAACATGCAAGTGTATTTTTAATTAATTATCATAATTGTTATGTTTAAAAACTGACACACGCAATCAGCTGGGTTCCATAGGTTAGTCATTAATGAGATATGCTACCTACAAAAGTGTAGATATCAAAGTATTACTGATACATTTTTTGCAATCAACCTTCTTATGATAACCATTTGTATCTAGTGCTACCTTCCTAATCAACGTGCTGTGAGAAATAGCATTCTGAAACCCTTTGTAAAAATAAGTGTTGCCTGGATCACCTGAGTTCTATCTCAAAACTCACTGCACTTACAATTTGAGTCACAGAGACAGTTCAAACAAAAGCTGGATGTTATTTACATAGTACTGTCCAGAGTGCTGATATCCTTGTAGCACCATTAAGCCTGCTTGCACTACAGATGGCTGCTCAAATACAATTTTCACTTTTTTCCTTAAACAGGTAAGCTTGCTTGCATGCTGCTCAGCAGTGAGAATTTGCAGAAGGCAAGAAACACAAAAAAGGATTATGAAGTGATGAAAGTAAAACCTGAATTTTGAGTAATAAATTCAGTATTCCCTTCACACAGTATGGATTTGAACCCCGGAACAACTCTGTTAGTGGTCCAGAGCCACTGTATTTACAGCTTGTGCCACAAAGAGAGAGAAATTAGGTGGACTTCACTCATTCTGTGCAAATACTGTGTAACAGAGCCAAGAGTGCTTACGCTAATGAAGATTACAGAAATTAAAATGTTCACTTTTTCCTTCAGCTGTGAGCCCTGCTTGCACAGTGTTAAGCAGGATGCAAATTGCAAGGGCAAAAAATGTAAAACCACAAAAAACAAAGACAACATGACTTGTATTTCCATTCATCAACAATTATACCACTACCAAGACATATGCAGCATTTTCACATCTGCTTCAAACATTACAAGCAGCATGTTGGCTGCACATTATCAGAATATCCTGTAGTGCCAAAAGCTCAGAAAAGGGACATACAGACAATGACAGGAAGTCATGCTTGGCAGACTGCATGCAATTAGTCTGGTCACAAAGTATGACGTTAAGAAGTACTTCTTAACTGATGAGGTATGATTCTTAGAGTTTGTACTGCATATGTGACAGATCTTTCCAGAGCACTGATATTAATCCTTTTCTATTATACTACTTTACAAACTGCCATGTGATACAGTATACCTTGCTACTATTATTATAAGGGCAACAGGTGACTAGTAATCAACAACATCACTGCAACCTCAACTTGCATAAGCTGCAGGTAATATATGGAACATTTATCATATACTTCAGCATGTGCATTTCATACAAACTATATTATTATTCTAAAGTTATTCTATATCTAGTTTAAAAAAAAAAATCCGCAAGCTGGATTAAAACCCTGCATCATCTTCTCTGTACCTTTAAACTCATTGTGTTTATACTGCATGCTACAGTGATACTTAGGTGAAATGTAGAATTTCTTCACTAACTATTGTTAACAGCGTTTTAACAAAGCACACCTCTGCCACTCAAAAATGATGGTATTCAAAATTAAATTTCTCGGTTTTACCTTGGGCAGTGGACTCTCATTCACTGCCATGTAATGCTGCCAGTCCAAAGTGTGCTTTGCTAAAATGCTCAAAAAAGATGAACCCAATAAAAGAAAAAATGTAACTAGCAGGCATCAGGGAGTAATACTAAAAATGCAGGCTTGGGAGGTTTCCTTACTTTGCTGTCTTGCAACCTGATCATATGATTGAAAATACCCATTATTTCTCTAACAGCAAACTATATGGATTTGAATCCTTGATTCTGTGCAATAACAACACACACTCAGTTGTGTATCATATCCCTCTTTGCCACCAACACAGGCTTAGAGAAGGAATCAGAAAATGTACATTCAGTACAGATGTGGCTTAGAAGACCACTAAATTACATGTCCACCAGAAGAAATATCAGACAATGTTTCTTTTCCATTTGCTCAAATATGTCTAGGTGGATGTGATAATGACAGCATATTAAGGCTAATAATAGCCCAGACCATATTAAGGTATGGTTGGCAACATTGCAACTCTTTCTTTTCTTTATTTTCTAAGCATGTTCCTCTTCTCTCAGATTAACTAACAGGAATGCAATGTCACATGCATTTCTTTGCACCTTAATTTTAATATGTAATATAGCTGATTAGCATTGCAGAACAATGTTTAATCAGAGGATAAAGAGTGTACTATTATTAAGAAATATCAATGCTGTTAAGGTTGTTCTCATAGCTCTCAAGGTGCTTCTGCACTTATTCTTAAGTCTAGTCTGTATGACACACCCACTTCAAAGAAAAGAGTTTCTTTAGTTCTGTTTGTCGATGGTCTCAAAGTAATCATTAACACCTGCAAGCCATTAGCAGCTAACATTTCTCAATGCTTCCCCCTGCAGTCCTAGGGATATGCATGCAATTGTGTAGCTGATTATATAATGTGTACCTCCCCTTCACCAAATGATAATTTTGGTATTCAGGAATGCTAATGAGTTAACACATCATTTGCATTGTAACAATATACAGAGGGCTGAATCTACACTTTATTAAGATAATGATGTAGCTAGAGAATGTGAAGGAGAGGTAACTGTTTTGATTTAGACAGACTATTACTGATATTTACTTAAAGGAGATTTTTCAACAAATCTTACAAATCTTACAGGTTCATAGGGTCATATCTAATTACTAAGCTAGCTGCCCCTGTGGTGCACTTTAAGCCTAGCCAATTTCCCACCCAAAGGTGAGAATCAAACCCTGTACCCTGTGTCTGTGAGGCAAACAACTTAAACATTATACCAATTTGCTGCATTTTTTCCTAAACTATGCTTGTCCTCTTCATAAACTGTCTACATTTGTATATTTGGAATGCATTTCAATATGCAATATCATTTTTTTCTCTGCATGCATTTTTTCATTCATTGTTGGCATTGTGCGTGTATGTCAGTTATTGCTCTGCTTTCAAAGTTTGTACATGAATGGTGTGGTTACCTCACAGTATTGTGTTAACATTTACTTTTGGAATTTCACCAGTTACTGCAGACAGATGTATTGTGTTTTCTGTCAACTTCAAGGAGTTGCACATGTGTAAATAACAGAGGTTTTGGGCTTCACAGATGTCTCATGGCAACCTCCACAACAGTGGAGAGATCAATAAAAATTGATTAGCATCCTACTTTGAAGTCTTGCTTATTTATTCATAATACTGCCATCCAGTAGTCAGTTACACAACTTCTGTCCTTGCAGAAATGTTAACAGAAATTGTCATTCTCATGTATTACAATTAATCTGACAGAGCTGTTTGCAGGGAATCTTTAAAGTTTGCCAAATCATTACACTCCCAGTAAATATGTTCCCAGTTACCTCTTTCTTTGCCACCACACCTCCAACATTTTCTGTCTACATGAGGAAAAAATATTTGGAGTCTATTTGGAGTATAAAAATACCTTTGTAAATACTTCAAAGGAAAGATCCTAAATCTTCTAGATTTTGTTGCATATTTGGGAGACATACATATAACCCCCACTGTTTCTTTGTGAATTGCTTATCCAGTCTCTCTTTTGAATCCTTTCTGACCTCCTCTGACTGATTCTTATAATTATCATGCAATATTTTGTATGCTGTACTAATTATTCCTGTTTTAACAGCAGCTTCTGTTCCAGATTCTATTAAAAACTCTACCAGTGCTGGTCATTCACTTAGGATCCTCCATTTCTTTCCCTTCTCTATACTCTGATATCAATCCTTGACATGGAAGGCAAACTCTATCCTGCAGTCCAAATAAATTCTTGGCCTGTTCCCATTCTATTACCTTTCCCTTTCTAATTATTTGCTTCCAATACCTTGCTTCTTTTACCAGTTTTCTCCAATAAATTCCAGCCCCATCTTGCCTATTTTCTTTATCCCTAATTGCAATCATCCCTATCAGCAGAATCTCCTTTCTCCATTCCCGTGTTGGCTTAGTTCTTAGAATACTTCTTGCTATGAGTACTATGCTATGAGTTACTATATGATTGCTACGAGTTTCTATGAATATAATATTCTGCATGGCTATTGATATTTTCCTTAAGGATCTGCTTCCGAAATCCCTGTCTCTCTTTGTTTTTTTAGCTTCCCCCCATTTCATCATCACATCTTTCTACTTTACGTTATAGGTTTCTGCTTGTGCTATGTATAGGAGTCTTAATTGTCTAGCTCTGAAATCCCCCCTTCAGATCAGGTAATATCAAACCATCTTGTTGAATTGGAAGAATCAGCTTATCACACTTGACTCTTGCCATCTTCCTCAATAGCAAAGGTTTTGAGAAATCCCAAAATTTTCCATTAACATAAGAATCTCACACTTGCTTTTAACCCCATTCAACAACTGCAGCATTGAAAGTAGTGGAAATCACTAACATTAATGTTCAACGCATTTCCCAGGTTCAGAAAACTTTTGAAGGAAGTAATCTTCAATGAAAAAGGTGAGACCCATATATCTAAATATATCTTCATCCATATATACACTGTATATATAGATAGCTATAGATATAGAAATGCATATGTATATATAGACACATGCATACATACATTTAGATATTTACTTGTGGGTATATGTGTGCATTTGACTATGTGTCTCTGTGTGTGTCTGCAGATAGAGAAAGATAGACAGAAAGATAGATAGACAGATAACTTTCTAGATAAATACATACATATCTGGGTTGGCTTATGGATAGGTGCATATATTTTACATTAATTTGTAAATTTTTGTAAATGTTTAATTACAACAATGTATAGTTCCACAGCACCCCTAAGAATCCTATTCAAATTAGAGGGTGTCTGACAGTTATTGCAGAGGACTAAGGCTATGACCTGTTAAGGAGCTGCTTACATTTATCTATGGTTTTATTCCCTCATCTTCCATTTGCCTGCTGTCTGACTTTGAACAAATCAATTAACCAGCCAGTGTTCAAAAGTTAGATATAAAGATAGTGACTTGAGTCCAAGTCTTACCCAGTCAATAAACACACAAACAAACAAACAAATAGATAATCAAATAGTCCTTTTAATCCTAGTTTTCTCACTAATAAATCCATAACTCCTATTCTGGCATCATAATTTTTGCCCTGAAATTTTCTATCCATATGACCTTAAAAAGTGTGGAGGCAAATGTGCTAAAAAAACCCATAGGTGAACACTATAATATTTTAACTTTCCATTAAATAATGGGGAGAATAAACAGAGCTCCAGCATGCAGTGTAATATATGCTGTGTTAAGTATAACTTTATTTATTTTATTTTTATGGAAGCTGTTTGGAATCTGTGCCAAAAGGTAAGCAATGAATGTGCCAAGAAAGGACAGTAAATAAACGAATCACAGAGTGTTGCATCACCACTATAATTTATTTATTTATATTTGCTTTTAAACTATGATTTGGTAACACAAAAGTAGAGACATTGACTGCTATTCATAGTCATTACATGAAATTTTTATGAGTATTCACATTGTCAGTGAATGACTGTAACTAGGCTGCAATTCATAGATGCCATTTACGATAACATGCAACGGCCACAAATAAGCCGAAGCAAATTAACTCATATTGAGATGTAAGTAAGCCTTTTGTAAAATGATGTATGCTACTGAGGTGTTTTTTAATCCACTTGTGATTCATAGGTAAATTTCCATGCCATCCGCAGATTAATTGTAAAAAGGTGGATGAGTTTAAGTACTTAGGATCAACAGTTCAGAGTAATGGTGAGTGTGGAAGAGAGGTGAAGAAGAGAGTGCAGGCAGTATGGAGTGTGTGGAGAAGAGTGTCAGGAGAGATTTGTGAAAGACGAGTACCAGTATGAGTGAAAGGAAGGTCTACAAGAGGGTAGTTAGACCAGCTATGTTATATGGGTTGAAGACAGTGGCACTGACAAAAAGGCAGGAGTCAGAGCTTGACGTGGCAAAGTTGAAGATGTTAAGATTTGCACTGGGTGTGACAAGGATGGACAGGATTAGGAATAAGTATATTAGAGGGTCAGCCCAGGTTGGAAAGTTTGGAGACAAAGCCAGGAAGGCAAGATTACGTTGGTTTGGACATGTGCTGAGGAGGGATGCAGAGTATATTGGGAAAAGGATGCTTAGGATGGAGCTGCCAGGTAACAGGAAAAGAGGGAGGCCTAAGATAAGGTTTATGGATGTGGTGAGAGAGGACATGCAGGTGGTTGGTGTGACAGAGCAAGATGCAGAGGACAGGAAGAAATGGAAACAGATGATCTGCTGTGGCGAGCCATAACGGGAGCAGCCGAAAGAAGAAGAATTTACCTTCCTTGATCCCTTGCTCTGTATTATCATTATACATTGTCACAGCGAGACACACACACACACACACACACACATACACACACACACACACACACACACACACACACACACACACACACACACACACACACACACAAACATCATTAGTCAAACAACACAACAATGAAATCATGCATGCCATCCTCAGAAAAAAAAAAGTTTTGTGGCACAATCCGCATAATGATATACACATGAGAGTTCAACCAAATAAAGTTAACCACTAATATGAATACATTTACAATAGTACACAAAGCAGTTTATTAACAAATCTCTCCTTTCCTTGGCCCTACCACTCCTGTGTAATCAAAATATGGTCTATTCTGATTCATCACTTTCATAGGACTCTCCCAGTAAAAACACATATTGAGCCAACAAAACATCTTTAATACATCAGTACTTCTTAATGAAATCACTGCAATTATATCAAGTATGCACAGTCACTAAAATACATCAAAGTATATGATTTCTCTGTGACCAATAATCATTTCCACTATTGCTTTAATAGTTTACCATTTACAAATGACTGCTTTCAGTATTCACCAAAACCATTGTAATATGCATATCATATGACTAAAACAAGTGAACTCAATAATCATACTTCATTTTCAACTATTACAAACTATTTTAACATATCCCCATTATTTTTGTTACTTAAAAATAATTGTGGTATCCATGACTAATTTTCTGTCTAGCACGATCAATCCCAAATATTACACTTAGTCACTTAAGTTTAGGGTCCTTTATGTGTTTTATATGCTGATGAGGCCCTGTTACATTTATAGCTATGAATCACAGAAATATGCCAATATGGATAGCAATTTATGAACATAATCGGTCTCCCTGCTTCTATATACATAAAGCATATTTTCAGGTACTTATACCTTCATCTTAAGTAGATGTGTTTATCAACATGCCTGAGTAGTTTTGTAGTCAATATGAATAACATCCACTGACTACATTTGCAAATCGATGTAGTGCTACTGTTTGTGGATTACTGCTATGTTCAGTTGAAACCTAAGACTGTGAGTGCCACCCATTACAGCACGTGTAGATAAAAATGAATCATTGTTCATATCAGTGCATTGTACAGACATAGATCATTAGCTACAAAATAAGGGTATTCATAGTCTAGCACTTTGCAAATCAGTTAAGGTTATCTGCGAATAGTGCCGCTGCATGGATTTGCAAATAATGTCAGCAAAAAGTATTTGTAATGAATACGGAAAAGTGAAGTATTTTTTTTAAAAACTCACCCACTTATCACAAAAGAGTAAGTTGTATACATTTTAGCACTAAGAACTTGTGAATTACTTTACAAAATAGTGAGGTTGGTGTTTTTCGCATATCATGGGTGAGCACAGCTAAGTGCAGTCACACATAAAGTATTTTAGGAAAGCTGTGGACTGCACAGCACTTAAAAGATATATATTTTTTAAAAGAATAGGGGTTTATACTTTTTATGTAAATTACCCATTTGTAGACACCCTGACGGTTTCGTTAAAGAATGGAAGGGAGGTGATAAGAAAGACTGAAAAAGGAGAAACAACAGAAAGAGGAGAGCACGTGAGGGAAACATCAAGAAGATTTGTTCTGGAGGAAGTGGGAGAGGATGGGTACTTTGTTTTTGTCAGTGGGTAGACCCCCCCTATTTTTTTCATTTTTTTTTTCCATGAGAGGATAATGTGGGTGGGAAAGAGGGATTTGATTCTGGCTAGTTTAGGAAGCTTGGGATAGCTGTGTACTTCAGAACTATTCTCAGTATGTCCATGTCATTTTGAAATAAGTTCATATAACACTGGATGTGTGTTCACAATCGTCAATATTTTGAAATTCACCAATATACCTTGGGACATGTGAGTAATAAGTTGTATTGATAATGTGTATTGGCATAAATTGTTTGTTTTGTAACCTAACAGCAGAATGGGTCAGATAGTACAGTAAAAATGTTATTGGTCCTGTTTTTTGGGGGGAGGGGATAAATGTCAATATGCATGTGATTTTTTTTTTAAGTTTTAGGAAGTTATTTAAGTTGCTAGGGTATGACATGCAATGTTGGATGGGAAGGGATTAAAATTCAGATTGTTGCAAGCCTGACATTTAGATGATTCCATTGTTTTTAATTACATTTGATTTTGGTTAGTCTAGGGCTATTTGTACATTCCTTTGGAAAGCTTGGAATAGCTGTAGAGTGCTAGAGACTTTATAATCATCCACAGTATGTCCATCCCTGGGATTCAGGAATGGTCCTTTCCCATGCAGGAACAGTGTAGGAGCTCCTGCATGGAAAATGTCTGCCAAGCAATCCAGGAAAATATAATTTTCACATGCATGAGCGGCCCTACACTGTTCCTGCAGGGAAAGCCATGTTGGATGAAAATCACCTCATTTGCTGGTAAAAAAACATGCAAATAAGGTGATTTTGTGATCCACGAAGCTGGCTGAACTCTGAGCAGGAACAGTGTCAGAGCAGAAATGTATTCAGTTATTAACTGAATACATTTCCACATCTGAGCAAATGGCGGCAGGACATTTCGTGGAAAGCATGTATTACAGTCAAACACACATGCCAATGGCCAAATATAAGGCCAATAGCATTAATAAATGTTTATTTTTTTTTAAGTTAAACTTTTTTTTTTTTTGGCCCATCACGGCCTTTTAAGTTCAGTGTAGCTGCATGTAAATGGGATCATTTAAAAAAAATGAGAAAAGTCAATTTTAAGATAATTCTTCATTTTGTAATTATAGTCAAAGGCATGCAGAATGTAAACAATACGAGTAAGTACTAGTTGTCAAGGGGAAAGGATTCATCTAAGTGCAGTAACACTGGGGTATGCAAATGAGGAGAGTTATACTGAATCACAGATTTCCTCAAAGTGTCAGCTTGCACCTAATGGTGTAGGTGCAGCAATACAGCAATGCAAGTATAAGAAATGAATAACTTCATAAGGGGGTGTGTCATGCTTGTTGTAAGCTCACTAGAGCTCTGTGGTCCATGTTTGCGCTGTAATGTCCTGTTCCATGAATGCAGAGCGTGTGCATGTCCAGGGAGGGCCATTTCTGCTTAAAAGTGCTTACATTAGCTAAACGGGCATACACGGCATGCAGCAGGCCAAAAAAAAAAACCAGAGGAAACAGCACCGAGTATGCACGGCGTGCCTCGGGGCTTAAATAGGGAAGAAGTGGGAAGGGGAAAACAGCAATAGGAAGGCAATCAAGGAGAACTAGCATAACTGGCAGGTGGAATGTATCAGAATTAGCCAATTACACATGCAGCAGCCTAGAACACTAATATCAACTATGCAAACACCCTACAGATTGTTTTTTCCCAAACACTCTACACCACCGATGTGCACAGATGGGGGATTTTTGACTGGCAAAAATAACTAAATATGTTAGAGGCTACTGCTGTTTTACTCCATCAATATGTGCTGAAGACTGAGGGTGGTGAGGAGAAGAATGCTGACAAGCAACCCACAGTGAGGAGGAGAAGAGTGTACAGACCCAGGGTAAACTACCAGGGCCTACATGAGCTGGAGATAGTAGAGCACTATAGGGAGGACAGGGACATTCTACAGCAAATTGTTGAGCTGTGCCAGCCATGCCTTGCACACAGAACTAATAGAGGGGAATCCATCCCAGTGGATACCAAGGTATATCTAGGCTTAAGAATACCAGCCACAGATACCTTTCAAAAATGAACTGGGGATATCGGGGGGGGGGGGGGTATCACAGGCATCAGCATTCAGGGTAGTTCACCAGTTCCTGGATGCCATGACACAACATGCCAGTGAGCACATATATTCCCCACTGCCTGTGAGGCACTGACTACACGTATGCGTCTCTTCCACTGTATAGCAGAATATCCTGAAGTAGTTAGTGCTATAGACTGCACACATATCCACATCAAAGCACCACCCGGTGAGCGGGGCAGGGTCTACATAAACCGCAAGTGCTTTCCCTCCATCAACTGCCAGGTCATGTGCAATCCTCAGGGCATTATCATGAATGTGTGTGCTGGCATCCCTGGAAGCTATCACAACTCACACATCTGGCATTGCTCACAGCTATATCAGGCATTTGGCCGGGGAGACATTCCATATCGCCATCTAGTGGGGGATGCTGGCTATGCACTGGAGCTGTGGCTGATGACACCCATCAGAAATGTACACACACCCGAACAAGAATACCATAATGAGGCACACACACAAACCAGGATCATTGTAGATCATGTGTTTGGGATGCTGAAGTCACAGTTCTGCTGCCTTGACATATCCAGTGACTTGCAGTACTCTCCAGTTACATGTACACACATGTTCATAGTATGTGCCATGCTACACAACATGATCCTGCAGAAAAACCTGCAGCAAGGACACCACAGGGTAGGGCCACACAGGCCCCCACCATTGCCAAGGCCAGCACAGGCACAGAGGGACTTGGAGGAGGAACATCCTAAGCCTGCCACTGTGGGCAGAAGGAGGCGTGCACAGTATGCCCAGGCCTTGGCTAAGAGGCAACGCATAGCAACACATTGACACTGTATAGACCCAGGGACTGATACCTCTCTCCGACTCACACAGACAGTAAAAGGGATGGCAAACATGACATTAGCTGAACTTTACTATGTAAAGGGAGTATAATGTGTGCATCCAACATAGTCAGCCCTCCAGCACTGTCCTCAGTACTGGCCCAGCAACAAGGTAAGTCACTCTTCCTATCAATTACTGAATGGAGTAGTATGTTATCATACTTGTATGTATGATATGGATGCAAGTATGCAAGGGAATCGGGTGGCTGAATGGGATATCAGCAAACAGCTATATGGGACAGCAGGAAACTCATAACAAATACTGGTGTCAACATACTAGGCAGCATTACACAAGGTGACATCCCCCACTGTAGTACATGTGATGGCCTAAAGAACTGTGGGTGTCAATAGCTCACGCACATGGATGTCAATGAGGGTCACATATCCACCACCAGCCTGAAACAGCAGGGCAGGTGTAGATGACCATGAAGAAAGGCTGGGCTAAGGCCCCCAAATGATGGCAATGGTGAACAGCCCCCCACCCCCCCCCACCCCCCACCAGACCTACACAGACATACTACAATAGATCTGGCAGTTGCATTCCAGGTCTGAAAGGTAAGAAGTCTGAAACTGAAATATATGCTATTAAGATCTAACATGTGTACTCTACTGATATGCCTCCTGTCTGCATGATAGGTCACAAAACAATATGAAATGGAAGCCAACAGAGTAACTGAAATACCAGTACAGTCATTTCAAATGTTAAAGTCTGCAGATGGGCAACCCTCCCCACAATCCCTTGTAGAAATGAAGTAACAGATGGCCTGCAGCACTCTCAAATGGCCTACAGTCTTCTGGCAAAGGCCCATGCCTCACCCATAGTGTGAATTTATTAAATGTCAGGGGGGTCTCAACTAATAACCTAACAGTAAACAGAAAACAAATGCAAGGCCATGTTGACAAATGCCAGTAGCATGCCTCCCCATGTCCTACTGCAAGAGCTGTGGATCAGGCCATAAATACTACTAGGAAAAAGGACCAAATATAGGAATACCTCTGAGATATTGCTTACATAATGTTAGGTGGAGGAAAGAATAACAGAGGGGGTGTTGAAGCATGGATATCATGGAGTGCGTGAAGTCTGAAACTCAAATATCCACCTATACTACTTCTGACTGCAAACCCATGAATGAATAGCCACAAAACCACTTGTAATCCACAATGTGAAGGTAAACTGACCAGATATATGAGTTCTCCCTCTGGATAACCTGGGTGTATCTGTATAGCTGAGAGGTATGGCCCCAGCAGGATATGGCCATTCCTTGAAGTTGAGAAAAGCACAAGAAGGGGATCCCCAGCCAGCATACTAACAAGGTGCTGGACCATTTACACAGACCCAGCAGTCTATTGTCTGTAGCTACCCCTCCACAATGGCAGGTATGAGTCAGAATGTGTAGTCTATATGCCTCAAAATATTGGTCTCAGCTGCATTCATCTTGTATGTCCTGGTAAATAACTGTAAGCAAAGAATGATAACTGTCAGTAGTCGATGACATGACACATCACAGTGTAAAACAGTTGTTGTCTTTCGGCTTTTAGGGGTCGCCACAGAGGAACTCCGGTCCGCTAATAATTGGCAGTAGATTTTGATGAATGCCAAGGTGCCAGCTCTATGTTCAACCTTCAACAAAGGCACGCCCATTTACGCATGTCTTTCGAATGCCCACCCAACCGCAGGGAGGACATGCAGACACCACACAGAAGGCACTCATCACACTCCAGCCGAGAATTGAACCGGAGAACCTCTTGCTGTGAGGCAACAATGCTACCACTGCACCCCCATGACATATGTCAAAATATCTATGCTACAACCAAACATGGAACACAAGCAGCACAGACAACAATAGGTACAGTATCCCCTGTATGCTAAGCCCATTGTGTCTCCATATTGGCAACCTATCTACAGATATCCTGGACTACATTTATTGGTTATTCACAGCTGTCTGTGCACACACACCAAATTGTACACCATTGATACATCACACAAGCACAGTGGATAGGAATACACACACATATCTAAGGCAAACATAATAATATATGTCAAACATACACACACAGAGACATGGGGAAGAGAAAAACAGACAGCGACAAAGAGAATCTCATTGTGAGGCCTGTCCCACCCACTACATTTCCCATTGGCCTATATCACATGATGTGCTGATGTCATTCACTGTAGAAATACTTTTGGTTAGCCCTCAGCCCTATAATGTCAGTGGTGCTTTGGATAACTGTGTAACACTACAGTAAAAATAGGTATCCATGTAGCAGTTGTAATCTCAGTCTTGTCAAATGTAAAGTTGTGTGTGAGTGTGTGTGTTTCTAGATGAATGTGGTTGAGGCCATTCACACTCACTAAATCTTTCGTGCCCCTCCTTTGGCACCATGGCTGATGTCACTCCCCTTCAAATATACCTTTGGACAGCTCACCAGCACATAAGCTCCATGGCACTTGCAATAACTGTGTAATACTATAGTGTAGCAAACTGGTTAGGTAGGAGTTCCAATCCTGATCATTGTCACTGTGTAAACATGACTGTTTGTGTCAGAGAGTGTGTGTATCCTTGTAGAGACCTGATTTTGTGGTCATTCACACTTACTACACTTCCCTTACCCCTCCTTTAGCACTGCTGCTGATGTCACTCACCTTCAAAGATATCTTTGCACAGCTCTCCAACATATAAGCTATGTGGCACATGCGATAACTGTGTAATACTATAGTGTAGCAAATGAGGTCGGTAGGAATTCTAATCCTGCTCCTGGCAACTGTGCAAATGTTAGTGTTTCTGTGAGAGAGTGTGTATATCCTTGTATAGACCTGATTTTTGTGGCCTGGCAGCTTCATCCTTAGCATCTTTTTCCAAATATACTCTGCATCCCTCCACAGCACATGTACAAACCAATGTAATCTTGCTTCTCTGGCTTTGTCTCCAAACCTTCCAACCTGGGCTGACCCTCTAATATACTTATTCCTAATCCTGTCCATCCATGTCACACCTAGTGCAAATCTTAACTTCTTCAACTCTGCCACATCAAGCTCTGACTCATGCCTTTTTGTCAGTGCCACTGTGTCCAACCCATATAACATAGCTGGTCTCACTACCCTCCTGTAGACCTTCCCTTTCACTCTTACTGGTACTCGTCTGTCACAACTCACTCCTGACACTCTTCTCCACCCACTCCATCCTGCCTGTACTCTCTTCTTCACCTCTCTTCCACACTCACCATTACTCTGAACTGTTGATCCCAAGTATTCAAACTCATCCACCTTTGCCACCTCTACTACCTGCATCCTCACCATTCCTCTACCCTCCCTCTCATTCACACACATATATTCTGTCTTAGTCCTGATATGTATATATTTGTATACATATACATATATATGTACACCTCAGTATTTATTGTTAATATATCTATATATTGTTGTACACATATATGGATCTACCTGCATATCTCACTCTCTATGTATGTTTCTATTTATATATATATATATATATATATATATATATATATATATATACATATATATATATATATATATATACATATATATATATATATATATATATATATATATATATATATATATATATATATATATATATATACCAATCCTGCCTAATTGCACACTTGTCTCTTCCCTATTGTAAATTGTCTGTAAAGAAGGGTATGTTTGAGACAACATCCTCAAACATTATAGCTGAGCTGGCTTACTGATAAAATGCATACGCTATGGTGGGCAAGGTCTTGGGTTCAAGACCTGCAGGGGCTGTTTATCTTTTTGCTAGGCAGAACAAGGACCATTGCATACAAAGTGATTATGGGTTTGCACGGGTTTGCCCAATGGTAAGCGGTGCTAACATATGGTTAAATGAATAGGCCCTTACACTGTGTAGGCTTCGCTTACCAGTGTGCAAATCTGCTTAGCATTTACATTTAAGCAATCCTTATACCTGCTAAGCATAGCTTAGCCTTGGCAACCAGTGATCACATTCCAGACTGATAAAATAGCACGGGTAATGATATCTTTAATGAGTGTACTTAATTCCCTCTACATAATATGCTTCTATGTGCTGTCATTAAAGTAGCAAGGGGTGTGAGTATACTGTATGGGACACCTGGATATACATGGGTAGTACCGCAATCTGTTCTGTTTGGATCTGTTTCATACATGGGTAGTATCCCAAGTTATATGCAGTCACACTTGCAAGTTACACCAGCTACAGTGCACTGGTTGACAGAAATAGTTTAACACATATGGTATCATTAACAGTGCTTTTTCAAGTAAGAGTAGATTGCAGATTGTAGTATTGGAACCATATACCCCTGCATGCAAAGCTGGACTCTGAGTACTGAGTATCATGTTCTATGTGTTTGAGCTCTATGTTTATATGTATCTCCCATTGGATATTGATCTGATATGTTAATATTAACTGCATACTACTATGTTCTTTGGATGTGTCATTGGGGACTGCTGTCATGTAGTAATGGCATACCTTTCAGTTTCAGACGTGTATCTTTCAATGTATTCATCCTAATGCATGACCTGTTGGCTATCTATTTTCTGTCTGTCCTCTGTACAGATGTGCAGATGTCAGGTATTGCTAAGGCCATACCACTGTGTAGGTGCCCACATTGTATTGTGCTGTGGGCCTGGATACTGCTGCTGGTTCTGACATATGGGAGATTCCTTAATGTGGGCCTTGTCCCATTTCCTTGCCTGTACGAAGGACATTACAGAGGTGGTGGCCTACATATTCACATACAGTGGGTGGCAATACATCCCAGGACATAACATGTGGAGACAGCTAACCAACATGGGGGACATATCCCCAGATTTGTGAACAGATTATATGTCATTATTGTTGTTATACACATGGTGGATTGATAGCTTGACAGGGTTTGTATGGACATGCATTTAGTGTGTGACATCACGACTCACAGGGATATGTCTCTGACATACATCTCCACTGGCACACAGTCCAAAGACTGGCCACATGTCTGCCCATCATGTTTTGTGTGTTCAACAGACAGTGGGTGTCCTTGGTATATCAGTTGTGGACTCTGGGAATGCAATAAGTAAATACTCACATCTATTGGTATTACCAACATCATATTCCTCATTAATGATGTTACAACAAACCCAGTGACATCAGAAACTGTCTCAATGTATGACAGCAGCATGTCCAATCTACCCCTTTATTTTTTTCCTCTGTTTCCACCTAGTGATATAGGGGTTAATGCCGAGCTTAGTGAATGGGGAATGTTATCAAAGGCTTTGGCAAGATCAATGTAGGCTGTATGTGTCACCTTGCCTTCATCCCGAGCTCAGGTGACTGATGGCAAGAGGTTGACCAGGTTGAATGAGCAGGTATGACTACCCTTCACAAAACTAAACTGTGTGGGTTCTTTGTCTGCAGATTCCCATATCCATGTTTATTAGGTGCATGATGATGCATTCCATACCTTCTCATAACAGACTTGTCAGGCAGTTGGGGAGGTATTTCCCAGGGTCTGTAGTTAAAACTCATTTGTAGGGAGGGGTGACTGTAGCAGTGCACAGTTTAGTAGGGACAACGCCTGAGGTGAAGGTGTGTTTTAACAGGCACACAGGTAAGGTGCCAGGTCACTCAGTAGTTCATGTAGAACACAGCCAGGGATATTCTCAGGTCCCATAGAGGCTGCATTCTTGGCCTTGGACAGTGGTGTTGCAACCTGTGCTGCAGTAATACTGGGTGCCTGGCGGTGTACTGGTATTGGTCCTTTGGGGGGGGGGGGTGAGAGGTACTGTTTGCACTCAAGATGCCAGACAGTACATTGGCATTATTTGTTGTCTCAGTCTGGGAGGTACCATTGTCTAGTTACTCAGAATAATTCTTGGTATTGCCATGGAGATTCTTTACATAACTGTATGAGGCCTTGTGGTTGTCTTTACTATATGCTCCAAGTCTGCTCTCACAGCTAACTTTGTAGTAGCTGATGAGGGATCTCAACTATTCATTGAGGCTGATAAGGGTTTATTTTCTGTCTTGGGACTTCACCTTATTCCACATTGGTTCCCTCCTTCTGTTGTACAGTTTCTTTATGGCAGGTAACCACCAGATCACCTTCCTTTTTTTGGAGGTGAGGGCCCTGGTTGTATTGGGTAAGGTGGTATCCATGCATTTGTGTACATGTTCATAGCGGAATGTGGTTTGATTCAGCTGTCATGCAACTAGTCTCCATTTGCATGGCTGATGTCATGTTAGCCACCTCTGCTTTTATGTGGCCATAGTTAGCTTTGGAAAGGCTTTTCATGGTGGTTACCTGTGCGGGGGGGTGGGGGGGGTGGGGTGGGGGTAGGAAGGCTGTGGATTTTCAAATGTGATTAATTTGTGTTCAGATGTAGCAAGTGAGGTGTTGACTACTGGTGTAGAGCAACAGTCACCCATGTAAGGAAGGACCAGGTCAATGCGATGGGCATGTGCATTAGTACATGAGTAGCTTTCCCACTTACTGGGGGAGTAGTTGACGTAAACCAGTATGAGAGTGTTAGGTTGGACACTAATATTCTCCAGGGTGTTTATGGACATGGAGTGTGAGTCTTGGGAAATGTATAGGGACCTATCACAGGCTACAACCTGAACCACTGTCTTACCCAATGTCAGATACACCTGCAGGATCTGTAATGCATAATGTTGGGCTACCACTCTGGAGGTATGTGCATCCTTTATGATTATAAAAATACCACTACCTTTGGAGCTTCAGTCCATGTTCTGTAGCCAAATGTTGTGGAATTATCTATAGGCTGGTACTGCAGGGGTGCATCCTGCTGCCTTTATCCAGGTCTCTGTTACAGCACAGATATCATTGTTCCCCATTTTAAGAAATACTTCCAATGAGTGAGTTTCCAGATTTAGAATTCCAGTGTGCAGCAGCATGACTCTCTGACTGCCATGTCTTTGTAGCTGTCATATATTTCTGTATATTAATGTGTGTGTGTGTATATATATATATATATATATATATATATATATATATATATATATATATATACATTTATTTATTAACCTTTATATATATATATATATATATATATATATATATATATATATATATATACACACACACACATATATATGTATGCATATATGTGGATATGAATGTGGATGTATATCTCTCTCTCTATGTATATATTTGTCCACATATATGCATCTCCATACATATGTACATGTATCTATAGACTACCTGACTGTTTTTGCAGACTCTTTCCCTGCTGTTGGATGAATGTACTAACTGATATGTTTGAGATGTCATCACTATTTTGTAGGGCTCAGATGGTGTAATGGTACATTACTTTAATCATAGCTTAAAAGGCCATGGGTCCAGGACTTGGCAGGCCTTATTATGTTGTTCCAAGGCAGAACAGTTCTGCTTTGGAGGATTGGATAAGGGCTATAATTACAAGAGGTCCCTAGTTTGGGCCCTTTCACTCCCATTTGCACAGCCTTTGGTCAGATTTGTTGCAGTAAGATGTTCAGAGTATGGATCCAATGTCTGAATGCACTATATATATATATGTATATATATATATATATATATATATATATATATATATATATATATATAGGCATATACACATACACACGGTGTGTGTGTGTGTGTGTGTGTGTGTGTGTGTGTGTGTGTGTGTGTGTGTGTGTGTGTGTGTGTGTGTGTGTGTGTGTATATATATATATATATATATATATGTATATATATATATATATATATATATATATATATATATATATATATACTGCACAAAGAGAGAAAGAGAGAGAACAAATAAAACAAACTGGAAAAGACAAGAAAGAAAAAAGGTAAGTGGAACATGTAAGCATGTAATTGAATGTAGCACTTGGTCTGTAATAATGGGAAATATGATTTGTAGGAATATATGTCCCAACAAGACTTGCTGTACTAATGTCCTGCTAAACAGCTGCTATGGCCATAGCATCTGGCCCTCTCTGCAGTGGGAGAGATCCCAGATATATCTTTCAACTGTACAGATCTTCACAGAATGTCCACATTTTACCATCATATTTTTTGTCTCTTCTTCCTGAAATCTGTACTTTTCTGGCAAGTAGCTGAGGACTGAAGTCACCAAGTAATGACAAACACTTTAGTTTAAGACTCCACATTCTTAAGAATATTCACTGTAATGCAAAATGTATCATTCTACAAACTTCCTATGATTGTAACAGGAATATTTAAAGTCTGTCACTATTTATCCCTCCATCATTTTAGGCTTTGTCCAGATGTGATGCTCTAAGAGATTGTGAGGTAGAATCACAGCTCAGGAGTGTGACTCACCCTGGGAAAGCACCGCTCATATATGACAACTGCAGAGGTGTCTGTCAAACAGTTGTGACTGTGTCACTGCTAGGCCAATTAATGGGATGTTTTCCATATCCATGTTATCTGTGATTATGAGTATGACACATGTCTGCCTTGTAAAGCTAAGAGACCTATAGAGGGCATGTCCATAGTAAAGTACTGTTGTAGACATGTGTTGAACTGCATGTGATATACTGAATTAATAACATTTAACTGTACAGTGTTCTGCTGGACAATAAGCAGATTTGTGACTGATATTTGTAGTCACATACACAATTACCTGTGTTATGTCAGCCAAACCATTGGCAGGTCTGTGAGCAATAACATTGTAAAGTAATACCCTACTTATGACTGTTGGACATCTTCCAGGTTATCACAGTGATGTCAATCAACATACTATCATGTGCAATCAACATACTAATATATGGTGCAGCTATTTGAATGTTGGTGCAGCTATATGAATACAGTATCAAAATTGATGTCCCTTTCGACACCCATTTATGTGCGCCATTGCCCAGACGTACTGCTGTAACAGACTGAGAAGTATGACTCAGCAGCAACTGTAAATACAGTGTGCCATACCAACATAGAACAGAAATGTATACCAGGTATCCCTTGAGCACATGTATGTATGCATATGTTCAGCTGGAGGGCGTACAAGTAATCACATGGGTTTCAAGCAGTCAGGTACATAGGTTGTGCATGTTGCACAGGTGTCTAATATCAGTGTCAGTGAATACAAGAGACATAAATGTGTAGAGCTACTGGTTGTTGCATTGCCCTGACACTGATATGGGTACTAGAGTAGGGATGATTATCAGATATTAATCAGAGAAGTGTCCACCTGTGTTATGACCCTCTATCCATGTCTACCACTACCATCTATATCAACACCTATATACAGTGGATATCACAAGTGTACACACCCCTGTTGGAATGTCAGGTTTGTGTGCTGTATGACAATCAGACCACAGAAGATCATTTCATAATGTTTCTCATCTTGAATGTGACCACTAACCTGTACAATTCCATTGGAATACAATCAAAGGTGTTTCTAGGAAGGTGAGCAACCATTGTCAAGTGAAGATGTGCCATGATGTTAGAGCCCAGACCAAGTCAGATGAATGCTGTAACCATCTCAAGAGGTGCATACATAGCATATCAGTTTAAAGGTGTGCACACTCATTCAGCTGACCTATTGTACTGAGTATTATTTTCATATGTTTTCACAGACTAGATTGTTATGTTTTCAATCAAATTGTACAGGCTATAGGTCACACTACAGGTGGGAATTGTTATGAAATGAGTTATTGTGGTGTGATGTTCCAATTGCAGAAATACCAGGCAGTGTATCAGGGGTGTGTATCCTTTATATCCACTGTAGCTATATGGACACAGCAGTACCTCACCTGTATATCCAGCCTCCATCAAGGTAGAGTAATCCCCTTTGGTAGAAAGCAGCAATACACAAACCACATAATAGGTTGCTACATTAGCTGTACAGGGACACAAAGGTGCAGGCTACATCTTGGAAGCAAGTCCACCTATATCTGAGTAACCGTGTAAGATCACAGGTGACTTCCTGTAAGGCTAACTATGACTACAAATCAGACATAAACACACCACCAAGAACAATTGCAACTGTGGGGTTTTCTAATGCACAGAGGTGCAAATCTATCTTGAGGACAGGATATTGTGTATTATTGCGGTTAATACTGTAGATGTGCAGACATGCTGCATCCATCCTGTACCAAGGCCACATATGAGTCTGTTGACAATACCTCCCTCTCACAACTACCTAGAACTTTCTGATCTGCATATGGGACAGCAGCCTGAAGCTGGTGAGTATGACATTTTTGTTGCCTGGCAATGCCCTAGGCATGTGCTGCACATGCAATTTACCATGCACACAACCATTGATAATAGCTATATTGCTTTATGTAATAGCTATATTGCTTTTTGTGCATATTCACTTGTGCTGGAGTTAACTGTATTGCATCACAGTGGTCACCACTGGGGCCTATCTGACATGAATTCAACATTCCTGTAGCATACCTCATAACTTGTCAGTGCCAAAATGTATGGACAGAGGCCAGCAAAATTAGCTGAACAAACAGCCTAAGGTAGGGTCATGTGTGATACATTAATGGCATACAGTGGATATAAATTGCACGCACACCCCTCTTAAGATGCAAGGTATTCCTGTTAAATACTAATTAGGACCACAATGTGTCAGTCCACACCTCTTCCAGCCTTTAATGTGACCCATAGCAGGAACGGTTCACTTGTAAAACCAAGCATCTGGACTCATGTATTGCACCTACAAGGCTGGCCACCTGTGAGGGCAGCAGACATCATATCAGCATGATGTTTCAGTCTGGTATGACACCTCTTGCTGCCATATGTGTCAGCATACTCACTGTGGCCTATTTAGCTATAATATCACATGCGCGGGCATTGTTAAGGCACACAGACCTCTTCCGACCATGTATAGGTTGCAAACATATGGATATTCCAGACACATCTGTACAGTGGACTGTACAATGGTTAAACCTGCTGCATGTGAGAAAGATGCTATTACCACACTATATAAAGTAATGGCAGGGGGAGGTGGTCACCAGCCATGTATGGTATACACATCAAAATGGTATTAGCCATGCAAAATATGATCCTCACACACACACACACACACACACACACACACACACACACACACACACACACACACACACATACACACGCACACATGCACGCACAAGCACACACACACACAGATAGTTGGCAGCATTGGGATTAGATCTCCTGCCTATCTAGGTATTCCTATTATAGTGCTATACAGTTATCAGACATACCACAGAGCTTATACATTTCCACCTGTTCCAAAGGTACTTCTAAGTTGGATGACATCAACAGGACTACTAAATTGGAGTGAAGGAAAGTATAAAGGGTAGTACACAAGTCAAAAATGGTATAAGCCAAACAGTACATGATTCACACACATTTGCCATTATTGGGATTTGAACTCCTGCCTATCTAGGTATGTCTACTATAGTGTTATGCAGTTACTGCATGCACTACAGAGCTTACTGAACTTTCACATGGCCAAAGTTGCTGATAACTGCACAGCTGTGGTAAAGTATTACAGGTGGCAATCTGCCTTCTGTTCCATCCATGCATCATGTGACTTATTGCTGTCTTGCACTTCAACTATCATTATGGCTTGACACTTCACCAGGTTTTTGTGTCAAGAAGTGAGGCACAAATGGGAGCCATCAGCAGTACTCATTCATTACAGATATAACCCCAGAACTTACTAATTATATCCACTCCTGCTGGCATATTTGAAGGGCAGTGATCTGTGCTTTCACTCATTAACATGGTGCACTTGTCCATTCTGAGACACTGTTGCAACTGCCTCATGTACACAGATAACCCTCCCCTCTAACCTCCAAACACTCAGACCTGTGAGAGTTACCCATATATCACCCAATGTGGAGATATTCACTCTCCAGCAAAGAGTGAGCTAGCAGGTGAAGAGGGTAAGATCAACACCTGCACCACGCCATGGGGAACACATAGCTCACCATGACACCCACTTTGACAGCCATGACACACAATGAAAAGCCACACACCCATCTTCCCAGAGGCACTCAATGGACATTTACTCATAAAGCACAGACCAGCAAGACAGACACCTACTCAGGTACCGTGACATGGCACATGCCAAGGGACACATATTTAACCTACACAGTGTGCCGCTCAACCTAAGCTCCTAAGGTGAACCACCTTGCACAATACAGTAATCATGGGAAACGCAATACTGAGGCACACACATATCCCACTCACTAAGTTGAATATGGAGCAGGTAACAGCAAAATATCTATCACATGTCAGCATCCAAAACATGACACAGCCAGTCATGACACTACAACAACTATGAGTATCACTCTGTATCCATGTGGGTGTGAATGACTTGGGCCACACCTCCCTGGATTACATGACAAGAGACATGGTTGAACTCTCTGATTATGTGGTCCAGGCATGTGTGACAGTAGCCCTGAACAGTGTAGTGCCATTACCTAGAATGATGCTGTGGTACTATCAACAGATGATTTACTGCAACACTGGCGTATGCGCTTTGTGTGATTCTCAGTGGATCCAGTACCTCTCTGCTTGAGATGACATGATTGACAGAACCCAATGAGTTGCCACAGATGTCCTACATCTGTCATCGCTGGGTTTCCAGGTACTGGCTAAGTGTCTTCCTACCCCTATGATGCCATATTAGGCAGTGTTCCTAATGCTATTACCACCACAACAGCTAGACATGTATGCATTCAGATAGTCATGCTGTTCAACAGTAGACATGTAACTGTCAGGATGCAGTCACTCAAAACACTCAGAGTGGAGGACACATGTCTGCTGTAATGGAGAGGGGGTTCACAGCAGCAGACAGCAGGCCTGCAGTATCAGGCTATGATGCATTCCACAGCTGTCAGCCCCCAAACATGGACCACACCATACCCCCACAGGTGGTGTTGTCGCCATATTCATTATGGCTAGGAACACCTTCAGACAAGTATCCCAGTATCCCAGTATAATGCATTGGAGGTACCTCTGGTATAACTGCCTTGGGGTAATAGTGCAATCCAGACCATAGCCTTCTATGGGTCCACATCTATGTCCCTAGACTGTCAATGCACATTCCTCAACACCCTGCCATCTGTGATGATCCAACGCAACACTGACATAGTATGAGTCTTCAACTACCCCTCCATTAGCTGGGGAAAGTAGCCAAGTGCCAGTACAGTGGCCCAACACTTCTGGGATTCATCATTTCCAATGCCCTGGACCAGCTAATACTGACCCCCGGTAGAGGATGCGACAACCTTGACCCATGTTGACTACTTAAACATGGGACTGTTGCTCATCCACAGATGTCAATCCCTGCATGGTGAGATCCACACAGGCTGTAATCAACATGGAACTCAATATGTCAGCCACACTCACCACAAAGGTAACCAGCTTGCAAAACCTCTCCAAAGCTGACTTTGTAGCCATGAAAATAGGGGTGGATGTCTTCACTGCACCCATGGCAATGGGAAATAGATGCATGACTGTGGAATCATGCACATGTGCACTGTATAAACAGGTACATGAATGCATGGCACTAGCCAGAGTCAACAGAACCCAGACACTGTCCTCCAAACACTGTGAGACAATGTGATGGTTCCCTGCCATTACTAAAGTGTACATCAGAAGGAGGACACTGTTGCAGAGAAAGGTGGTGTCTCATGACTGTTGAACTCCTTTAGTAGCCTCAAATACAACTTTGGATCCCTCATGGAATCCTCTACAGGCATCTATGATGGCAGGCATGCGCAGACACTGGCAACAGTCACAACATCCTTAGATAGTTAGAGCAACAACTTCTACAGCATTAAACACAAGTGCTGTGAGTTACTGCACAACGCTAATACCTATCCTGAGACAGCAGATATTGGCTACAGTCTTGACAACACATTCAGTGCCAGCTTTACCCCTCTCTCCCCCCACAAGTGAAGTGCTGAGTGAATGTGTTCTCACATGTTGTATCCCATGTCCGTTCTAGGCATCTGCGTGTCACCAAGATGTGGCCCTGCAGCAAGGCCACAGGGAATGGCACTGCAGTGACACATCCACCATGTCATAGACAGTGTACAGTATGTGCATGGTAATTCCTGGTCTGTAACACAGTGATTGCATATCCCTCAAATTATAGGGCTGAGGGTTGTACATAGGTATATGTTGATATACATCTGTTGTAGAATGGAGAATGGTACATGTTCTGGTTTGGACACACCTCCAATTGCTAATAACCACAGCCACAGGGGATATTCATCAACCAAACACACTAGGAGTACTATTCTCTCACACACACATACACACACACACACACACACACACACACACACATACACACACACACACACACACACACACACACACACACACACACACACACACACACACACACACACACACATTTGCCAGTACTGAGATCCATATGTTCAGTGCTTCATAGGTGTGTAGTAGGTGAATGGGCCTGAAGGCTCTACATGGCTAGCCCAAGGGAATACCTTGGCATCAGGCCACATGACCATAGTCCCCAGTGTGGCTCAGGGGTATAATCACTGGAGTGGTCCCCAGGTGTGGGTATTGTATTCCCCATCCACTCACACAGGTTTCTACTGTGGGTGGCCAGTTATGTGTACTGCTTTCCATGTATGCAGTCTATATTCCATAACATGGGCAGTGTCTGGGTTGTGCATATGTCCCACATGCATGTTCTTTGATGTGTGGAAGTGTGCTTGAGGTATCTGGGGCATGCTGTGTGGACAGACTGGTATCTTCAGAAGTAGCATTCCTGACCTCGTTTAGTTAGACCTGGCTATGTAACTCAGGTAGTGATTGCACCTACATAGACACTATGATACAGGGATTCATTGGAGCTATTGGCATCTGTCCATACAGAGCATGTGTATAAGGCATGGTATTCCCTTTGTTGGGTACGTTTGCAGACTCTACAATTGTTGCAGGCATCCAGTGGGGAATATGGCAAAAGGGCCACTGTACACATTGATTGGGCTACTGAGGGGATGGAACAGGGTGCCATGTCCTTTTATTTGCTGGATAACACACACTCAGTCAGGAGATGTAACACATCAAAGTATTTCTGATGTCAGTGGCACTGTTGTGATCAATAGGCATGTAGTCCATTGAAATCATACCGTGGGTACTGTCTGTGATGCAATTTGCAGGAGAACTACCGATATAGTGGTTGCTGCCTAGCCAAGTGTGTTTGTGTATGATTCATGGGTAGAGAGTGGTCTCTGAGTATTAGAAGGGTTGCCTATGTTGTTAACTAATACATAATGTCACATAGTCATTGCACATGGCACTACACATTTAGGTTTGTGGATTGTCTACACCAACCTCTACAATGTTTAACAACTGCTGGCCTTGTAATGTGGACATTTGGACATATACTAGGTCCTCAATATAATAATTTAACAAAATCCACCCCCAATGGGTCCTGGTCTTATACAAACACACACACATACTTGCTAGTACTGAGTTTCATACACGCCCACACACACACACACACACACACACACACACACACACACACACACACACACACACACACACACACACACACACACACACACACTTGCCAGTACTAAGTTTCAAACCCTACCTAGCTATGTATTTTTGCTACAATGTTACGCATTTATTGCACATGCCATGGAGCTTATAGGATGGGTGCTGTCCCAAGGTACTTATAAGGTGAGGAACATCACCAGCCCTTGTAAATACTGATACTGGGTGATGTAGTGGGTGTGAGATTTTACAAAATATTTTACCCTGCACACACATTTACCAGGAGGGAGGTTCAAACCTCTATCTAACTATGTTTTCAGACAATTATGTTACACATTTACCACATGCACCACTGACCTTGCATAGTTTAGAATTGCCAACAGGTACTTCTAAGGTGAATGATATCTGCAGGACTGGTAAAGTCAGGCACTGAGAAGTGTACTGGGTGTAAATGGGGCCAAAAATCTTTAAGGCATGGACATGTATATGTATACACACATAAACACTTGCCAGGAAAGAGATTCAAATCCCTACCTATGTAGTTGTTGTTACTATATTGCTCCGCATTTATCACATACACCACAGAGATTTTAGGTAGAACAGTGTCCAAACATACCTCTAAGGTGAGTGACATCAGTGGCAGTGCTAAAGGAGGGGTAAGGGGTAAGTATATGTAGTAAGTGTGAATGGCCACAAAATCAAGTATTTACAAAGACACACGCACTCTCTCACACAAACACACAGATTGCCAGAACTCCTACCTAACTAGCTTGCTACACTATAGTATTATACAGTTATCACAAGTGCGATGGGGCTTATATGTTAGAGAGCTGTCCAAAGGTATCTTTGAAGGTGAGTGACATCAGCAGCAGTGCTAAAGGAGGGGTAAAGGAAGTGTATAAAGTGTGAATGACTACAAAACCAGGCCTCTGCAAAGACACACACACACACACTCTCACACACACATTTTCACAGTTGCTAGGACCAGGATTAGAACTCCCATCTCACTAGTTTGTTACATTTTATTATTATACAGTTATCACAAGCACCACGGAGCTTATATGTCAGAGAGTTCTCCAAAGATATCTTTGAAGGTGAGTAACATCAGCAGCAGTGCTAAAGGAGGGATAAGAGAAGTTTAGTGAGTGTGAATGGCTTCAACCACATTCATCTAGAAACACACACTCAACACACAACTTTACATTTGACAGGTCTGAGATTACAACTGCTACATGGATACTTATTTGTATTGTAGTGTTACACAGTTATCACAAGCACCACTGAGACTATAGGGCTGAGGGCTAACCAAAGGAATTTCTACAGTGAATGACATCAGCACATCATGTGATATAGGCCAATGGGATGTGTACTGGGTGGGAAAGGCCTCATAATGGGATTCTCTCTGTTGCTGTCTGTCTTTCTCTTTCGCACATCTGTGTGTGTGTGTATGTTTGACATATTATATTATGCTGGCCTTAGATATGTGTGAGTATTCCTATCCAGTGTGTGTGTGTGTGTGTGTGCGCGTGAAGTATCAATGGTGTACAATTTGGTGTGTGTGCACAGACATCTGTGAATAACCGACATCTGTAGTCCACTGTGTTGTCAGATATGGGCTTCATTTCTCAAGTGTAGGAGCATGCCCAGTATGACCTTCTATATTGACTGTTTGCATCCATTCAAGGGAGGGTTGGACTCCAGTTCAGGGTTTTGTATGCTACAGCTACACCTAGCAAACTGTTTTTGTAGGATATCTGTATATAGGTTGCCAATATGGAGACACAATGGGTGTAACATATGTGGGATACTCTAACTATTGCTGTCTGTTCTGCTTATGTAACATGGTTGGTTGTAGCATAGTTTTTCTGAAGTATGTACTGCTTTACACTGTGATGCATCATGTCATCAACTACTGACAGTTATCATTCTTTACTCACAGTTATTTACCAGGGAAATACAACATGGATGAAGCTGAGACCAATATTTTGAGGCATATAGACTACATAGTCTGACATACTCCTGCCATTGTGGAGGGGAAGCTGCAGACAACAGACTGCTGGTTCTGTGTAAATGGTCCAGCACCTTGTTAGTATGCTGGCTGTGGATCCCCTTCTTGTGCTTTTCTCAACTGCACAGAATGGCCATATCCTGCTGGGCCCACACCTCTCAGCTGTACAGATACACCCAGGTTATAAAGAAGCAGGACTCATATATCTGGTCAGTTTACCCTCACATTGTGGTTTACAAGCAGTTTTGTGGCTATTCATTCATTTGTTTGCAGTCAGGGGTAGTATGTGTGGGCATTAGCATTTCAGACTTCACACACTTCTTGACATTCATGCTTCTACACCCCCATCTCTGTTATTTTCTCCTTTTCCTAACATTATGTAAGCGATATCTCAGAGGTATTCCTATAGTTGAGCCTTTATCCCAGTAGTATTTATGGCCTAGTCCACAGTCCTTGCAGTAGGACATGGGGTGGCATGCTACTGGCATTTGTCAACATGGCCTTTCATTTGTCTTCTGTTTACCGTGTTAGGTTGTTACTTAGGATCCCCTGACATTCCGTACATTGGCACTATGGGTGAGGCGTGGGCCTTTGCCAGAGGACTGTAGACCATTTGAGAGTGCTGCAGGCCACCTGTAGCAGACCAGTGCAATCTGTCAGCCATATGTTCCCAGGCTGCAAGCCAATGCATTACCCTGGGGTGACAGTGGTGAGTGGTTGAGGTGTTCCTGTCAATTCTTCCTGTTGATACTGATCCACAGGTCTGGATGTGGTTGGGTTGCTGCTTATAACTAGGGACACACCTGCATTGGACACCAATTCAGCATGCAGCATCATGTATGTATGTATTCCCATACAGAGATGGGTTAATGCTGTACTCATTCCCTACAGCAAGGATATGACCTGTGATAAACCTGTGGCTGATGGTGGGATGAGCTAGGTACATGTGTGATATGGAAGCAACTTGCACCTGACTCACAAATATACCTGGGACTTTCACCTTATGCTGGCTTGTGTGTGGACATGGGCAGCCTGAGATCACTTTATAACTGTGCCTTTTGTGGTATGCCAGTGATTGGCCAGACTACCAGTATTCCATACTAGAGGGACAACTAATGTGATTCTAACCTCTATGTACAATTCCAAAGTTGTGTGCAGTTGGCAGTTATTTTATATGCACTTTCTGTAGGTTACTTCCACCTGTGTACTGTTTCTATGTATGGGACCTCATTCATGGCATGTTCAGCTTTCCAACGGTGACAGACATTGACACCTGGACAGTGAGTATGTACAACTGCTGACATGGGTGTAGCTGAGAAGCAGTGTAGTTGGCACTGCAGTTGTTGGAACATGGCCCTGTCATCCACTGTACTGTACCTAGGCCACTGAGACACAACATGCTGACCACTTCCATGCAATATTAAACACACAACAAACTTACCACACTGATCCCTGCATATTGTACACATGCTACAATGTAGATTGGGACAGCTCTGGCAATCTGTGCTCCAGTGATATTACTCCTCAAACTTACATTACTGCATTTCTACATCAGATTGTGGGGGGGGGGGTGCATACCTGCAGACTTTAAACATTTGCAATGACTGTACTGGTATTTCAATTATTCTGTTGACTTCCATTTCATATTGTGTTGTGACCTATCATGCAGAAAGTAGGTATATCAGTAGAGTACACATGCTAGATTTTAATGGGATACATTTGAGTTTCAGAATTCTTAACCTTCAAAACTAAAATGCAACTGCCAGACCTATTGTAGTATGTCTGTGTAGGTCTGGTAGGGGCTGTTCACCATTGTCATCATTTGGGGACCTTAGCCCAGCCTTTCTTTATGGTCATCGATACCTGTCTTGCTGGGTGAGGCTGATGGATGACATCCATGTTTGTGATCTATTGACACCCACAGTTATATGGGCCATCACATGAACCGCAGAGGGGGTTGTCACCTTGTGTAGTGCTGGCTAGTATGTTGACACCAGTATTTGTTATGAATTTGCTGCTGTCCCATATAGCTGTCTGCTGCTATCCCATTCAACCACCCAATTCCCTTGCATGCTTGCATCCATATCATACATACAACTATGAGAACATACTTCTCCATTCAGTATTTATTTATTTATTTAAATTTGTTGATTGGGAGTGTCCGACTGGACGTAGGTCCATTTTCAGTGGAAGCCCGGGGAGAAAAACTCCACATTTATAATAAACAGACAGTAGTTACATTGGATTACATAGCGATTAACAATTTAACATATTAATTACTTACAACATATTTACAGATGAAGAACATAGTACATCAGTAGACAACTAGAATCTTTATCTGTGATGTACATAACAGACATTAACAAATGTAACAATGAGAAGTTCCTGCTGTATAATAAGTACTAGGCTTATGAGCATCTGAGCTTGCTATAATCAAGGTAGTTAGTGGAGTGGAAAGAAAGGTAGTGGTTGGATGGGGTGGGTGATATTAGAGTGGGACTTGCAAGGGCATAGCCAGCATGTTTTTAGGTGCGCTTTTAGTAATGTTTTGAAGTGGGTGCATGATGGTACGGAGGTAATTGTGGGTAGAAGGGAGTTCCATAATTTGGCTATGGTGCAAGAGAATAGTGCTTCACCAGCAGAGTTATTGGCTTTAGTGATCTGCAAGTAATTTTTGTTGCTGGATCTTAGTGCTCTGGTGATGCGATAGGGTTGGAGTAGATTCTGGAGGGATGGGACATTTAGTGGATGGTTTACTAGTTTGTGGTTGAGTTAGAGTTGATACCACTGAAGGAGGTGAGGGAGTTCAAGCCAGCCCAGTTCAGCTAGTGAGAGACAGTGGTGACTATGGTAGGATGCCCCTGTGGCGAATTTGGCGATTTTGTTGTAGCAGATCTCTAGCTTGTTTAGATCGCATTGCCTTAGGTTGGTATATATTGAAGAGGCATAAAGTAGGGTGGAAATAAGGTGGGAATTTGCTACTGAAATCTTTGCTGCTTTGGTGAGAAATTGTTTATTTCTGTATAATGCTCTTAGTTTTTTGTGGACTTTTTTATGGTCATGGATATGTGAATGTCAAATTTTAGTTTATTGTCTATTTCCACTCCTAGCAATTTGGTGTGTTCAGTTGGGTATATAGTGGTGTTGTCTTTTGCTGTGATGTTAAAGTGAGAGTTGTTCTGAGTATGTCTGGTGGATTGGAAGATGAGTAGTTTAGTTTTGTTTGGGTTGAGTATTAATTGGGCATCGGATAACCAAGTTTCAACAGAGTAAAAGGCTTCCTGTGTGATTTTTTGCAAGTTTTGGTAGGAAGTAATTGATAGAAAGGGTGACTTACATTTTTGCTGGGCCAGTATTGAGGACAGTGCTGGAGGGCTATGTTGGATGCACATAGTACACTCCCCATACATGGAAAAGCTCAGGTAGTGTCATGTCTGGCATCCCTTTTACTGTATGCGCAAGTTGGAAAGAGGTATCAGTCCCTGGGTCCCTACAGTGTCAGTGTGTGTGCTATGCAATGCCTCTTTGCCAAGACATGGGCATACTGTGCACTCCACTTTCTGCCTACAGGGGCAGGCTGAGGATGTTCCTCCTCCAAGTCCCTCTATGCCTGTGCTGGTTTGGCAATGGTGGGGGCTGTGTGGCCCTGCCCCATGCTGATCCTGCTGCAACTGTTTCCACAAGATCATATTGTGTAGCATGGCACATACTATGAACATTTGTGTACATGTAGCTGGGGAGTACTGCAAGATTCCACCAGATATGTCAAGGCAGCAAAACCATGACTTGACCTTCCCAAAAAGATGTTCTAAAGTAATCCTGGATTGTGCATGTGCCTCATTATGGTGTTCTTGTTTGGGTGTGTGTGTATTTCTGATGGGTGTCATCAGCCAAGGCTCCAGTGCATAGTCAGCATCCCCCACTAGATGGCCATATGGGATGTCACCCCTGACAAATGCCTGATACAGCTGCGAGCAATGCTAGATGTGGGTGTCATGACAGCTTCCAGGGTTACCAGCACACACATTCATGATAATGCCCTGAACATCACATATGACCTGGCAGTTTATGGAGGGGAAGCTGTTGTGGTTTATGTAAACCCTACCGTGCTCACTGGGTGGTGCTTTGATGTGGATGTGCGTGCAGTCTATAGCACCAACTACCTCAGGGTATTCTGCTATATGGTGGAAGAGACGCATACATCTGTTCAACACCTCCTGGGTGATGGGGAACTATAGGTCCTCATTGGCATGTAGTGTCATGGCATCCAGGAACTGGTGAATTACCCTGGATGCTGATGCTTGTGAGACACACATGATATCCCCAGTTGGTCTTCAGAAGGTACATGTGGCTAGTATTCTAAAGCCTACACATACCTTGGTATCCACTAAGATGGGTTCCCCTCTATTAGTTCTGTGTGTGAGGCATGGCCGGCACAGCTCAACAATTTGCTGTAGAATGTCCCTGTCCACCCTATACCACTCTACTATCTCCAGCTAATGTAGACCCTGATAAGTTACCCTGGGTCTGTACACTCTTCTCCACTTCACTGTGGGTCGCTTGTCAGCATTCTCCTCCTCACCACCTTCAGTCTCTAGCACATATTGACGGAATAAAGCAGCAGCAGCCTTTAACACGTTTAGTTAGTTTTGCCAGTTAAAAATCCCCTGTCTGTGTACACCGGTGGTGTAGAGTTTGTGGAAACAAACAGTCTGTAGGGTGTTTACATAGTTTATAGTAGTGTCCTGGGCTGCTGCATCTATAATTGGCTGATTCTGATACATTCCACCTGCCAGCTATGCTAGTTCTCCTTGATTGCCTTCCTACTGCTGCTTCCCCTTCCAAGTTCCTCCCTATCTAAGCCCCGAGCTGAGGCACACATACCCAGTGCTGAAATGTAAACAGTGCTGCCATTTCCTCTTTTTTTTTTGTTTAAATCCCAGTGCGCAGCATGCACACCTATTTAGTCTATGTACATACTGCTCAGGCACATCTGACACACCACCTTCCTTAGCTGTGCTTATCTAAGGGCAAACACGGGCCACAGAGCTCCAATGAGCTTACAGCAAGCATGACACACCCCCTTATGCTCTTACACTCGCACTGTTGTATGTTTGTACCTACATGGTTAGGTACAAGCTGTCACTTTGAAGAAATATGTGATTCAGTATAATTCCTCTCATTTGCATACCCCAATGTATAGGTTGTTAGTTACTGCCCTAACACAGACCCTTTCCCCTTGACAACCAGTGCTCCCCGATAATGTTTACATTCTGCATGCCATTGACTATAATGGTAAAATGCAGAATTAACTTAAAATTGACTTGTCTCATTTTTTTTTATTTTCAACACAATCCCGTTTGCAGTCCACTGCCCTATGCTTAAAAGGCTGAGGTTGGTATATTTGCCAGTTTTCCATGCTACAACAGTGTAGGACTGCTCATGCACATGAAAATGGCACTATCCTGAATCGCTCGGCAGCCATTTTCCATGCAGGAGCTCCTACACTGTTCCTACATGGAAAATACGGCTTCCTGAATCCCGGGGATTGAGATTTCTTTTAGGTAGTCTTATTGGTTTGTGTTAAGTAACAGTTATTGTGGGTGGCAGGTATAGCTGGCCAGTGTTTTGTATTTTAAGAGGTGATTACACTCAAACTTTAATGTCACACTTTCTGACGGATTCTCCCCCCTTATGTTTTCACATGTAGTGCTGATGGAGAATAAGTGATCAAAGAAGAGAAAGGATAATTTTATCCATGAGGAAAATTGTGTCCTCATGTCAGTAATTAGGGCCCATGGAAAACTTCTTTGTGGCTAAGCGGGGCCAAGATGAGCTGAGAGTAACAAGGCCTGGAGTCAAGCAGTTGTTGTAATTATTGCAGTTGGAGGCAGAGACAAAGAATTGCTACAATGCAAAAAATGGCAAATTATATGGTAGCACATGCTAGAAGCAAGTTCAGACAGAATGCAATTTCCTGTACCAATATAGGGGGGACTCTGAATCTTATAAAGTTAACAGCAGATGATGAATACCTTATGTCTATCCATGGGGATGACTATAGTACAAAATATGGCAGAAGTGGAATAAGTAGAAAGACATTGCTACAGCCTACTAATGACTGCAGCAGCAGCAACACCTCTCTGCTCATGAAGGCTGGCTTAAAATCAGTAACACACAGTTGTAAAGAGAGTTTATTTTGTGAGCCTTGTACGTCAGCAAATAATGGAAATGAAGGCAGTGTGCATGGTGCGTCCCACTCACCCCCTTGTAAGAACACTATACTGTATGCTGTTGCATTATTATTATTAATATTTTTTAATATTTTTACAGAGTCAGAATTAGAAACAGATCAACTCTACCAATGAATTTGGATTCTGTCAGCAGCACTATGGGTGTTATGAAGCAGTCTGAGGGAAGTGGCAGGCAGTTCCAAGTTTAATGTCAGGCTATCTCACCTAACAGGTTAGTAACTCTGTGGAAAGTGACAATACAACTCAAAGTCAAGCACAACTTGACATACCACTTATGGCTCTATCAGAGGAATGTTCCTGCACCTCTACACCAGTATCTCCAAATCCAGAGGAACATTTCGCAGATGACGGCAGATATTCAGAGGCAAAAATGTCTACAGTGACACCTTTACAAAGTGGAACCAGGCACAGAAATCTCATACAGCTAGCCCAGGAAGCACATGATGCATTGACTACCCAACAGAAAACATGCTGTGCCACTGATAGGGGTCAGGTCATTGTCACAGAGAGTCAACTGGAAATGATCATCATGCACCAGGGTATGAGTACATTTTTACAGCACTACATCGAAATGGCAGAGAGCGGGGATAATACCATGGTCACACTGATGTGCTGTATGGTAGCAAACTAAGCATCAGTGACCACCTCCATTCATACACTAGTTCAGACATAGCAGAGTCAAGCTGGAGTCAGTCTTGCAAGGGGCATAGAACAGGGTACTGTCAGGGAACATAGGGTGAGATTACAAGATACCACCATTGCTTCTCTAGACAGTAATGTCAGTTGTCAAAGTAAACAAATACAACACATTTTACACAGACTATGTCAGCAGTCATACATAGAAGAATTTCATACTCGAGGACAGGATCATAGTCAAGCAGTAGTATCAGGTCAGTGACAGCAGCATCACTTGCAACTGGTAGGTCATGATGTCACATTAACTCATCCTACATTTCTCATTGCAGCTCCTCATCCAAATCAGCTGCACAATCACCTAGCCTATCAATAGTAGATGTGTATGACTCATTTGATCTTGAACTACTATGAATTAGTTTCATTGACATAGTTTTCTCTGTAGCTGAAATTGCGGTTTGGGGGTTGTATATATATATATATATATATATATATATATATATATATATATATATATATATATATATATGTCTGTGTATGTGTGTATATATATATATATATATATATATATATATATATATATATATATATATATATATATATATATATATGTCTGTGTATGTGTGTGTATATATATATATATATATATATATATATATATATATATATATATATATGGGTTCACTTTATAATTTCCAAATACTGAAATCCCAAATTTCAGTATCTCAAACTTATAAAGTCAAACGTTGAAAATTGCAAAAGTGCATAATCGTCAATCTGAATATCTCAAACTCGCAGTTATGGCTTTACGGTGCATTGCGTGTGGTGTTGTGACTGGATAGTGTTTTGTGTTGTGTATGGATTTAAGTGTACGTCAAGGTAAGTAAATGTTTTGTTAGGGTTTTGTGTGAGAGTTTGAGTGTGTTTGAATGTGTTTGTTAGTTGTATGTGTGAGTTAGGGTAGGCAGGTGAAAGTATGGGTGTGTAAGTGCTGGATGTTTTGGTGTTTGTATATATGTGATGTTTGTGTCTGTGCGAGTGGCTGCAGAATGTGTGGGTGTGAGTTTCCTTTCTGTGTGTGCTTGTGCAATCTCGGAGTTGGTATATATAAGTAGGGGGGTGTGGGTGGTGCAGCCCTCCACATGAGAGGGTGCAGGAGGGCTAGCCCCCCACTTATATGTAGTGTAGATTTATTTGTTTGTGTTTTTGTGTTTGTGTGTGTTTTATTTGTTGTGGTTTGGGTTGGATGATGAATGTGTTATGTGGTGTATGGTGTGTTTCTGTTCGTGATTTTCTGTTTCGTGATTGTGTAGTTCCGTGATTTAGGCCGTACAACTTTATGGTTTTGAAATACTGAAATTCAAGATTTCAGTATTTTGAAATTATAAAGTGAATCCATATATATATATATATATATATATATATATATATATATATATATATATATATATATATATATATATATATATATATATATATATATATATATAAATCCCTGTAAAACTAGTACAATCAATGAACATTTGCTACATGAATTACCATTCTTACAGGTGGCAGGTACCCCTACATCAAAATAGTAATGAACAAACATTTTCAGGAGAAATAAATTATAAGCAAATGACACATTACAATGAGTATTATGGCATGTAAATGTACACGCCTGCTACTACACCCTCCCCACTGCACAAATGATGATAGCTTCTGAAGTAAGAACTTATTGAGTATGACAGCAGAAAAGTAATCTGATGTGCAGTACAACAGAATAAATTAAGAAGTAATGGCATGTATAATTAAAGTATTATAAACATTTGCAATATGTTGCCTCATGAACTATTTCACTGCTGTTAATATTCCTTACTTTTGTAAAAAGTAATCATTAAACCACAAATTATTCATTAAAGCAAACAAAAATGTCAATCATTTTCAATTTCATGCCTTTCAACATCACTGTACAAGAATCAATGACCACTCAGACATGCCAACAACAAGAGTATTATAACAACAGATAATAAAAAAATATTTTAAGATACGAGAAAATTTCTGATGAACAGAGACAGTAGACCATGCATCACACAGCATAGCCCACAGTTATGACTGCATGCCTCAGTTATACTCTGTGTGTATTTTACAATAAAAGAAACACTAGTCTGAAAGTCATATTCCATAGCTTTGGAGTACACACCACCTCTTTACCTGTACAGCCATATGTCATGCATGAGCTTGCCACATAAAGTCCCCTACTACTGCTTCTAGCTGGTCCTCATTAGTCACAGTGGGACTAGAGCTGGGAGCTGCAGTGACAGCATGAGTCACTTCACCACCAGACTGGCAACTGCTCATCTTATGCAGAATGCAACAAACAGTAAACATCTTGCATGCAGTAGTTGGGTCACACTGAAAGGCACTCCTGGACTCATCTAGGCAGCTGTAATGGCTCTTCAGGAGCCCAACCACCCTCTCAGTGACAGTACAAGTCTGGGACAGGCATAGGTTACATGTCTCTTCTGCAGTTCCACTTGAATTTCTCACTGAAGTCAAAAGCCATCATCTGAAAAAAGAAAAAAACAGGAGTGAGGAAGGGGAGACAAAACAGAAAAAAAATAGTTTGCAATACAGTTTAATGTGAATAACTTATTAAATACAAAATAACAAAAAATATTTTCCCATCTAACAACAATATGACTACTGAGCATCCTACCATGCAATAATAAGGCATTTGCCTCCAAAGAGGCAGTAAAGTGAGATAGTGAGACAGATATGGGAATCATGTGGACTGCTAGGATGCTGAGCAGAGATGGTGATGCACCCCCATGCATCACACTACCTTGCAATTGGAATGGTAGCCATTCCTCTTGTGGTACAACTTCCCCTGTGGACCATGAGGGGCCTTAATTGCAACACTGATGCAATCTATTGCACCGAGTATGTTATGGAAACTTGCCAGGAAAATAGAAGTACTGATCCACATGTGCCAAGAGTACATCCCGGAACTGCTGCAGTATTCTCAATGCAGAAGCCTGTGAGATTACAAACATTGCTCTCTGTCTGCCTCTGGAAGGACTGTGTAGCAAGTATAGTGAGGGCTATATATACTTTGGTGTCCACATGAATATGAAATCCACACATTCTTGCAGAGCCACTATGGGGGTCAAACATTACCTTTAAGACCCTTATAATGTCCCTTTCCACTCTGAATCTATTAAGGATTACTTGATTATCAAAGTTATAATGAGTAATCCTTTGCTTATATTTTTGCCTTCTTGGCTGGCGATCACCCGTGGGTGTAAGGGTTTTTAGCCCATCCAAGATAAGCAACTCAGACCAAGAAATAACAAAGCTCATGGAAACTGATAGCATTTTCACTGAATGCCACCCTAATACATTTGGTAAGGCCCCCCTTTATATAACACATCAGTGATCAGTGCAGAGATGTGGAAAAATCTGACTAAAAATCACAAATGGTAAAAAACATACTTCATTAGCATACAAAGGTTTACCTCACTCCTCACTTCCATCTCATTATTTTACCACTTGCTTAAGCACCATCAAGGTCAGTGCACATCATAAATGATCTCTATGAATTGCAGATCAGCTGTGCCCATCCATGAACATCTCAGAAAGCCTGACTGCATTTGCATAAATGACTATGAATACCATCCAAACATTCAGGTTATAAACTAAAGTCTACTAAGAATCTTCAAAGTTGATAGTGAGTTATAAAGTTTAATTAGCTCAACCTTTAGTGTAAAGCTTATTATACTACTTTCTGTTTTCCACACATTGCATACATGACTGCGTAGGCAATTATAACTGTTGCATTAGTGTTTTAGTAATAAAAAACAAGTAATCCTTTAAGTTTCAAACATCCTGCTATACATGTATAGGGGGTCCAAAGAAAAACAGTGTAAAAAACTTCTCTGTCTGGAAGTTTTTCAGTACCTGTATGTCTAGTTAATCGCTATTTTTATTCATTTGTTTTTATTTTACAGTTTGTTTACTGGGATAGTACATTGTGCCAAGAAGAACTCATGTTCAATGGACTAACAGAGAGAAAAGCTCCATGAACAACAACTAGATATTAAAAAGCAAAAAAAAAAAAAAAATCATATAATGGTAGTAGAAGCAGCAAACTTAAAATAATCCTAAATCAAAAAATAAAAACTTATTTTGAGGTATTATTAATATCATACATAATTATTAATTCTATTAGGTATTCAGAAGTAATCCAAGCAGGGTAGACAGCCTGTTTCCAGTCAAAAATCCTTTATTAAGCACATAGACAAGTGATCCAAACAAAACAAAAAAAAATCAAACTAAAACTAAGCAATATGCATATTAAAAACAGTAAAACAGAATTAAAACAAGGATAAATACTACCAAAGTAATTTACAGGGCACGGTGCAATGAGTGGGATGCATTTTATGTAGGTAAGACTATAAATAAACTTAATTGAAGGATTTCATTTCATCTGGCAGAAATCCGCTCTGGTTGTAAAAACAAAGCACTAGCCAAACAGATTTCTCTGTATAGAAGACACAGATGTTTTAAGTTCCAGATACTGGATTGCATAGACATGAGTTATCTTGAAGGAATATCTTGAAAGAGTTATCTGAATGCACTAGAAAAATGTGAATATGGCAATTAAAGCTGAACCCTTTCAGAAAGCCTAGACTAAATCCCTATTGCTCACTTAGACATGTACTAGAACTTAGAGAATTACCACATTTACAGGACTAATTTTATTTTATTTTTTTCCAATATATTTAAGTATTGATTTTAGTGTTATTTTATATGGAGTATGCACTACCTTTATAAGGATGCTAACTTTTACCTCTCGCAATGGCCAACATTAAGTTGATATTCTTCTCCTGGTTTAACTTAGTCATTAAATGTACATATAAGGTTGTATTCTTGTTTTAATTTTGGTTTATTCTTTTTAATATGCATATTGGTTAGTTTTAGTAAGATTTTTTCTGGATATATATTTTTAGAGTTCTTGTACACAGACTTGAAGAAGTCTAGAGGGGCAAAAGTGATCTATGTTAATAATAATTTATGAAAACAGATTATAAACTCTCAATTAACTGGAACTCAACCAACCAGAAAAAAAATATTGAATAAACACAGTACAATTTTCAGGTGTTACACTTTCTGTTTTTCCCCTGCAGAAACATACCTTACGTTTTTACAGTTTTAGAGTTTTAAAAAGGAATATAGGAATAAATTTTCTCTCTCCCCAACATGAGAACAAGTCAAACTAAACAAATAATATAGAGTACAGTATTAGTCAAGGCCTATTTTTAATAGTAACTCTCAAGCAACCAGAAACTACAGTTATCTGGCATCTACCAATCCCCATGGGTGCTGGTTAACTGAGAGTTTGCTGTATGTTTAGGTTAATGCATTTTTTTCTGGATGCCAATATATATATATATGTATATATATATATATATATATATTTTTTTTTTTTGATTGCCAAATGGTCGAATGTTTATTTATTATAATGTCTTTGATAAATTCACATACTTTGTTTAATAATAATATGTTTAAAAGAAGTACCACATCATTATTATTTTTATTTAAAGTGCATAAGGTTTAAATTATTAGAACATTTAGTTATTATGTATGGCAGCACCAGCTCAAATATCACACTGATAAGGATTGGTGAAGGGATTGAATTTGTTAACGTGTATACCATTCCATTTTGTTTTACAGCTAAATAAACCATACCAATAACAGGTATATTAGTCAGAAAGTTTGGGATGAAATTTATCATGCTATTTATTTATTTTGCTTGGATTGCTTGTCTGTATGCTTAATACAAGATTTTTGACTGGAAACAGACTGCCTACCCTGCTTGGATTTCTTCTGAATACTTAATAGCATTAATAATTCTGTATGATATTAATAATGCCTCAGAATAAGTTTTTTTATTTTTTGCTTTAGGAAGTTTTTAAGTTCATTACTTCTGTTACCATTGTCTGATTTTTTTCTGCTTTTTAATATGCAGTGATTAACTAGACAAACAGGAATTGAAAAAAGTCAGTTTCTTACACTGCTTAGTGTTTTAGTTATACATTCTTAGCTATTGATAATTTACAAATGTGCCTTTTGCTTAAAAGGGTATTTATAAAAATGTTACGTTTTGAAGCTTCTTTTAAATGTTAGCCCTGAAGAAGCTGCAGGTGTTTTGTAGGATTATTAACAATTTCATTCTAACAGTGGAGTATTCTGGAATATTTTAGAAGTCATTGTACATCTTTACTGAGAGCTTGTATAACCCGATTTAAAGAATGGAGATTCATTCTGGGGACTACTACTTTCCGAAGGTAGAGGTGTGACAGGGGTGTTTCTAGGCAACAAAATGATGAATAGTTTTCAGCAAAAGCTATGTAAAGATTGTTTCAAGGGCTAAATACATTCATTCTTGAAATCAGAAGGCAGCAAAATGATAAAGTTGAAATATTTCAATATCCTGTGGGAATGGACGGATAGTAATAGAATTTAAACAAAAATGTGCTTTGAGGAATAGGAGGTCTCATTTCCATAATTTAAGGTAGACAGTTCAGGTGTAACACAGATTAAAGGCTTTTGTCAGAGGTTGGTGAATGATTTGAGATGACTTCCTGAAGGATTTGGGGATAAAGCCAATGATAGATTTCAATAATTCGCGGAGCATTTATAAAACAATTCTTACGAGTGCTGTGTAAATAAACCTGACAAATAAATGGTCTCTATAGCCTCTTCAATTGATAGTGAAGTTGTGAACTAGTTAGTCAAAGTGATAACTTAACTATTAAACACAATATATTTTTAACATAAGTTGTTGATTATATAGCTAAGGAAACCAGATATCTTCTGAGATACATGCCTTATGTTTTATGTCATCATGTTATTTTTTTAGACTAGGTGAATGTGACACATGTAATTTAAACTGTTTACAAAATATTATTTTGCTGTTTTGGGAGACAACATTATGGTTTACTTTATGGCCTAGTTCTCAGAGTAGTTCAATGTATTCAGTAAGACTTTATGAACTCAAATATCTAAGAAAAAAACATCTGCATGCAGCATGTCAGATTGTTGAACTTAAAATAAATAAAGCCTTGTTTTACAGGTAGTCCCACATTATCAAATACCTGTAATGACTGTATATTTAAACACTAAATAGCACAACAAGCTTCCTAGAAACTATATCTTTTCTTTGTAGGACTGCTGTTTGTTTAAGAATTCCAGCTATGTTGCCTGAAGCTGTATGACACTCCTGACAATTTAGGTATTCAGCAGAATATTAAGCAACAAAAAAGCTGTGTGAATTTTAAATGAGTCGGTTCTTACCCTTGTGTCTCCTTAACCACAAATCAAAATGATCATTCATCTCTTGAAAGTGCTATTTTTGCATAGTTCAGGTTAAGATTTATGGGGATTAGGAGTCCAAATCATAATTAGCAAGTGGTAACAGATAGGCGGGCATACTCTGCTAGCCTGACACCTCTGGCAGATTGATGCCTCGTCGAAAATACCTGCAAGGCTTCATACTTTAACTGCTGTGACTGTACAAGAACCAAGAAGAAAAAAAACTCTGGCAAGCATAATAGCTCTATGTCAGAAGACCTGCGAATACAAGTTCTTGCAAGAATATTAAGACAGTGTGACTATACTTAACTACTTTTCTGAGTGAAAGCTTTTTTTCCTGGCTATATGATTAATATTGTTCTGCAAGGAGAAGTTTAGACTAGCAAATATTGTTTACTAGTAATATTTTATTCCTAGAGAATTTCAACAGAAATTAATGTAATTTGTGACTACCCCAGAGACAAAGAAGAAAAAAAAAGTCATCCGTTCAATATACTAAACTATTTAAGCTGATGGTGTGGCATGCTTAGGAACAATTTATTCTATGTACACATAATTTAACATTGGTCACTTAAAAGCATTTAAAGACAATGCATGTTAAGTCATCATTCAATGTATTACAAAAGTATAAGTACATTTTTCATAATATAAATCAGAGTACACTGCTTTTGAATGTTTACTACAAAGGCAGATGATAACTTATTTGAAATAAATGTAATCTCAAAGATAAGAAGGTTTTAATTCATTCCTAAAGTATAGCCATCTGTGAACTAATAGTTGTAACATCTTGAAGAAATAAGTTACCAGACTGGTCATGCTAAAGGTTTGTTATATATATGCTTCTCTGTTGGTATAATGGTTAATTACCTCAGAGTCACAGGGTACAGTGTTTGATTTTCACCTTTGAAATGGAAATTGGCTAAGCTTAAAATGGCCTTCAGGGGCAAATAACCAAGTACTTACCTATGAACCTAATAATTACTAGCAATTCATATTCTGTGGAAAATAATACAGAAATATATTAATAGTACCAATACACTACCTTCTGCAGGTTTATGAATGTAGTAAGACAGCTTCTTATTTGCACTGCATTATCTATGATTGGTACCATTACAGAGTTCTAGTGCTGAATTACAAGATAATAGGTTCCAAGACTAATGACAGATTTATATTAAGAAAGTGCACATAATCAGAGAAATTGGATAAATAAGCAGATGAAAATATTCAAGGTTATACTATGGCCACATCAAACAGAGTTATATAAGTGTAGCCTATAAATGCGTGGCTGTTTAATGCCTGTTTGATACTTTATACTCATATTGTTTATTTATACTAGTTAGCATTGATTATTTTGTACCTTTTTGTAATATAAATAGTGATTTTCTTGACTCTCAACAGACAAAACCATTATTTTAGTGGCAGTGTCTCAGTGTTAATAATTATTTTTGAAATTAGATAGCAGAGACATTACTTTTAAATCCTTTATAATAACCTGAAAATTTCTTCTCAGCTAATTGCACCTTCCAATATTTGTTTATTTTATTTATGTCCATTCAATGTCCATTTGGAGTATGGGTATGGATGTCATGGTACCAGCTGCCTACCACAACTCTGTGAGGCAGACTGTTTTTGCATTATGGCTGCTTGTGGAAATTGAGTCTCAGAATTTGTTATAAAAATCAAAGCAGGAGAGAAAAGTGCTATACCTTGCATGCTTACAAGTATAAAGGAATCCAAACCTTCAGTAGTAAGGCATATTTGCATAGGTTCATTTTAGTGATTACATTATTTATGCATATGTGAATTGCAGCACTTTTATTTTAAATTTTCTTTTCTTTCTTTCTTTCTTTCTTTCTTTCTTTCTTTCTTTCTTTCTGTCTTTCTTTCTTTCTTTCTGTCTTTTTCTTTCTTTATTTACTTATTCATTTACTTACTGGTATTTGTTTACTGGATAAGTCCAACTAGGTTGTGTAATTTGTTTCAGTGGATGCCCAGGAAGAAAAGTTCCATCAGTAACAAAAGAATTGTAGAAACACCAACCAGGTGACTAGATGCACAACACACGCCTCCTTCCTGCCCCAATCATTCAAGTCTTATTTCTGCACCATGCCCCCAACCCTTCCTGAATATAAATTCTTCTAAAGTGTAGCAAACTATCTGCTACAAATGTATAAATCAGTTGCTACAGTTTATACTCTATCTACGTTGAGTTCTATAGCACTTATGCTTTGGTTAAAAAAATTCTTCTTTTCAAACTGTAGCAAACTGCTTGTTATAAATGTAACAAACAGTTGCTACAGTTTATACCATTCCTGCATGGAGCACTAAAGCACTCAGGTATTTTTTTACTTTTAAACTGTAGCAAACTGCTTGCTACAATGTAGCAAGCAGTTGCTAAAGCTTAGACCACATACAGAGCACTACAGTACTCAGGTTTACTGCAAATATAATACCAACTTTTAAAAGCAGGTATTGCATTCACAAAACATCAGGATCAACTACTTATGTCCTTCTACAGTTTGTGCCTGGGGCAGCTGCTACCTTGCCCCACCCTAGCTTCACTACTGATAATTAGAGGGTGGAGCAGGAGCAAAGCCAAGAGCTAGATAGGAATTATTTTAGTATAGGTTTAAAGATACATATATTGATATGGACCTGATGGATAATGGAACTGAATTCCATGTTTGTGCATCAGAAGTAGAGAACAGACTAGCTCCAGTGGATTTTAGTGCTTATCGTCTATTGTCATTCTAAGTAATTTGAACTTCAATGTCGGCATTGTTCAGAGACATCATTTTAAAGTTAGTCTTATCTTTTGTATATGGTTTTGGGAAGAATAAAAACTAACTTAAATTTGTTAAGGTCAAGAAGTAAGTGGTTGCTATGGAATCACTTTTCTACTGAGGAGAAAGCTTCTTGTATTATTTGCTGTAGGGGCATCTAATTGTCAGAGGAACATAAACGTGTGGCATCATCAACATATTTTATAAGGAAGGCTTAGCAGGAAGAAGTATACAGGTTATTAATTGAAATCTTAAAAATAAGAGGGCCATGAATTGAGCCTTGAGGTATTCCTGTGGTGACAGGAAGATAAGAGTAGAGGGAGTTCTGTCATTTTACAGATTACTGTATCTCAGAGAAATAGCTATTGAACCTGTGGTGATTAGCAAGTGAAAGGCTAGAGAAGACAATTTTTGCAAGTTTCCTATGACATACTGTGTCAAAGGCCTAGCTTTAATGATAATGTTAATGAAGGACAATAGAACAGTAGTTGCACTGTGAGATGCTTGAAAATATTAAAACAGAAGTTAAGAGCTATTTCTGTAGGAGGTAATGGCAAAGTCATTTTAGAATACGTTTCTAGTATTTTGGAAAAAGGATAAAGTATTGCAATAGGTTTAAAGTTATTTCCATTCACATTTCTTACCTTTATATGGTGAGATAATGTAAAATTTCTTCTATAGGGAGGAAGTATAAGTTTAATATCTGATAGCAAAAAAAAAAAAAAAAAAAAAACAGTGCAACCTTAAGATGCCTGAAACCTGGTTGTTTACTAATAATTTGCTTGAACATGTTTTCTTAATTCATTGCTCCCTGTGTTTGTTTCCTTACTATACTTAATAACAACATTAGCGGGCTCAAACTATGTGCAATTTAAGTAAAGATCAGAGCACCTTAAAGAAAGGCCTTATGTTTTATATTGTAAATGATTTCTCATTCTTTGAGATGAAGCTTCCTCTGAGGGAGAATAAAACATAACAGGAGTGATGGGACTGGGAGGTGTTGATCTCCCACCCCAACCCAACAAAACACTTTAAACACTTTGTTTACTTCTGTCAGGGCATCAATTGCATGAAATTACTTTATTTTGGAGTACATATTATTTAGTTGGATGAATATTATACTTAGAAAATTTTGTCACGCATTTCAGTTTAGAATATTTGGCTTTTGAAGAATAGTAGTGGACTGCAAACATCAGTAATATGTAAAGATTATAGCCATCTGTGAGCCAGTAATGACCCAAATTTTGTGTTACTAGTCCATTGGAGTCTGCAAATTACTGATTCTAAATGTGTTTTGCGTGGTAGTATAGCATAATATAGTTTGGATTTATGGTGGCCTTTTGGGGGAATTTTTACTAAAAAAAAATGTTATCTATGTGATCTTGTAAGATGTTTCAGGATTTTGTGGTAAAGGCTATTTTCCTTAGTTAGTTGGAGAGGATCACAGAAACTATAGCAATACTGTCAAGGATCTGAATGGATAACCAGGCATTATATGTTTTAACATTTAATTAAAATAAAATGGAATATTTAAGTTTTATGTTTAAATAAAATGGCGAGGAACACAACCTGGGGTAAGGGCATGCACACTGTTGATATTAGACAGAGGTTGAATGCCTGGGGTGCATTGCATCTAGGAGGCAAGGCATTGGCTAAGCCTCCACAGAAACAGAATGATACACCAACACATCATTGTATGTCCATTCCTCATGACAGCACAGGAGAGTGTGCTTGTGCATGCTCGCACACATGCATATGTGTGTGTGTGTGTGTGTGTGTGTGTGTGTGTGTGTGTGTGTGTGTGTGTGTGTGTGTGTGTGTGTGTGTGTGTGTATATGTATGTGTGTGTGTGTGTGTGTGTGTGTGTGTGTGTGTGTGTGTGTGTGTGGGCGCATGTGTATCCGTGTGTGTGTCTGTGTGTGTCTGTGTGTGTGTGTGTGTGTGTGTGTGTGTGTGTGTGTGTGTGTGTGTGTGTGTGTGTGTACGCATGTAAAGGATGGGAACTTACAGAATACCTAGAGCATAGACAAAAATCTTTATAAGCAGCATACATAACACTTCCTCTAGGTGCCTCCTACTTCTATCTGGGGCAAACTTGGGTTGGAGAAAGCCCAAGAGAGGCTGTCTGGTATGGAAGACATAGTGAACTAGGATGGGTCCACTGATGGTTAGCTCTGATTGTGACCAACAAAACAAAGAAAAGCTTCATGGATCCTAATAATATTACTTGCTGCATCTTGGTAAGTTGAAAATATGGGCTAATTTATCACCTGCTATACTTATTCACCCTAAGCATCAATGCTGATTATGTCCCAGAGGTTTGGAGAGCTGCAATGCTATTGCTGAAGCATAACAACTGCTTTGCCACAGATCCAGGTAATTATAAACCAAAAAGTCTCTCATCTATCATCTGTAAGGTCATGAACTCATAAATGAAGAGATGAGTTACATATAACACCTTAATCAAAATCAATCATATTTTTTTTTTTGAAAGGCAGGTCATGTCTTTTCTGGATGAGGGTCAGTCTATGCACAACCTTTTTTGCATTTAAATATGGATTTTGACCCCATGACCTACACAAGTATTATCAAGCTCATTCAACTTAACATTAAATCTTTTGTTACCTTTCGGATATTGGATATCTAACTGGATTACTGATAGAAGCCAGACAGGTAGTTATTTTTGCTGGTACCTCTTCCATAGCAAAAAAAACAAAAAAAAAAAAAACAAAAACAAAAAAATGTCAAGTATAACATCCTACAGAGCTCTGTCCTAGGCATACTCATCTGCAGCATCAAATTATATGATGTGAAAGCAGAAGCCAAAAGATTTGTTAGCAGATAACTGCTGACTGGATACTAATTTTAAACTCCCCCACTAACACTCATGTACTGCAGCAAAGGTTTAACCAGACCAATGTCTAGTGTGATGATTTCAACTCAAAGTATCAGAAATGTTATTAATTTATTTATTTATTTATTTATTTTACTGGCTGTGAAAGTCTGACTAGGTAAAGTCCATTTTCAATGGAGGTTGGGGATAATGCTCCACAAATAATTCACATGTAATAAATAAGCAGTACTGTTTTTATAAGAAATGAAAAAGAAATGCAATAATTTTGTATTTGGAAGGTCAGAGTTCCCTATTTTGTACCATGCAAAGCTTTTCCAGATTAAAACTTTCTCAACTGTCAACAATAAACCATCCTCCAATTACTAGGTATCAGTCATGCTTAGAAAATCCTTCTAATTTGTTTGTGTCTTTCAGCTTTTCCCGGTTAGGGGTCACCACAGCGGAACTCCGGTCCGCTAATGATTGGCATTTGATTTTTACATACCGGCTTGCCAGGTCTGATGCACAACCTTCAACGAAGGTACGCCCATTCACGCATGTCTCCACGCAGAAGACGCTCTAGCTGAGAATCGAACCAGACAGTGTCTTACTGTGAGGCGACAACGCTACCGCAGCACCACCACCATAGTTAATTCCAGTGGAATCTCCTCTAGGTGCAAAGTAATTTTAGATCTTTTCTATGAAATCCTTATTAAGTCTGTGATTGAACCCTGTCCTTGTTGGACTATTTTCCTCTAATCACCTTTTACAATTAGAAAGATCGTAGAGACTGATAACTAAGAAAATAATTTAATCAGGCTCACTAAGCTACCCTGAATGAACTAAAAGCCTTTTTATTATATTTAGCATCATGCAGATTATAGTATAGTATACCTGCATCAAAATCTTCATCCCCAGGATGGTAAATCACAAACTCTCCCCTGAGGTGTGTGATGCAGCTTTCCTTGATCACAGCGGTTAATACTTCACAGTTATACTGGGCAGTTTTACTAGATATATCATTGCTCACTTAGACCACAAGCCTAGTAACTACTTGTGATGTCATGAATGAAGGACAGTGGAAGGTATCAATTGAATAAACAGAGGTGAAGCCAGGGTCTTTCATGAGCTTACAAAAGACATTTATAAACAACTAGGATTAGAGTGCTGCATAACATTAATGACAGTTTGTAAAGATATCATGAAGGTAGGAAGAGGTGCCTTCCTTTAAGAAGGATTATGTGGTACTAAGTCTGGTAAAGGGGAAAAATCATCTAGCAGATCAAGTAAAGTTCTGCTCCATCTTCCTCTGCAGTACTGTTATATAGCTCTTCTTAGAACTTTTAACGCATGCTTGAATACTCTGATTCCGCTAATTATTCAGGGCTTGAGTGCCTAGTTAACAAATAAAATAAAATAAAATAAAATGAAATGAAATGAAATGAAATAAAGGATGAGGTTCAGGTAGGCTTCATGAACAGGAGATCTTGTATAGGCAATTTGAGTTTACTCTTGGGTTTTGTTGAATAGGTGAAGAGACAGTCATGGGGAATGCAGAGCTTGCTTTGCTTAATACCGAACAAACATCCAGAACAGTTAATTGAGACTAAACATTGGGAAAGGTCATAGGCAGGGCATGTTCTTTGGCTGGGGAGGTGGTGGTTAAGAGCATTAAAGATGCAACCAGAGATTAAGATACAAATTAATGCTAATTATTGGGTCTGGTAAGGTTAGACTGGAATGTGAGAATAGTTTGACTGCTGTTTTACAGATTTACAGTAACATGAGGAAGATTCTGTTGAAAGACACTTTTAACAAAAGCAATTGCTGTTCTCTCTCTACTGCTGTGCAACCTTTAAATTGGTATATATACAAGGTTAGGGAGGTTGGAATATGCCACCACATGGAGTGTACAGAAAGGTCTTGTTCTCTGTAAAAGAAAGCTTTAGTCCTTTTCTTTGAAAGTGGTTTTCAATGAATATTTATTGTCCATCGCATAAATGTAGTGCAATAAATAATTATGAAATGAGTTAGAATGAGGATCCTATCAAAACTGTACTCTGTTATCTGGGTTATTTTAGTCATGATGGAAAAAGTGACAAAGCGACTATAGTAGCGAAAGTGATTGGTAAGTGCAGTGTTAATATTTTCTCTTATTATTGCAGGGTACTAATTGACAGATGCTATACTGATACTCATGGCACTAATTCAGATGTTCAAAGTATTTGGAATAGAATCCAGTTTGCCAATTCATGTGGAAAAGCACAGTAATAATGATGACTGTTGGCACAGGACAAGAAGCTTTTGACCTGCCAGTGTTGCATTGCAGTGATAAAGGTCTGTCCTTCTTTATGGGAAAATGGTAAACTATAGTAAGAATTTATCATTTAGTGTTGGAGCTTGTTGAATGAGTAATTGGGAAAGATAAATTAGTTGATTAAGGTACTTATTCTATCACTAATATAGTTATTAGGGCACACAGACTCAAATCCACAGGTGAAGTTAGTGACCAATAGTTAGTGGCAGTGTGACAACTTTGTATAGAAGGCTTAAGCCTTGAACTTTAGTTGAAAGATATTGTAGCTGGGAAAGACTCTACAGAAGATATGTGGTAGTAATGATGGTGATAATTATAAGTCAGTTGCTGTGAGAGTTAGATAATAATTCACTGAGGTAGGTTGACCAAGAAAGGTCTTGTTAGATGATGAGGAAAGCTTTATTGTCCAAGAAAAGGAAAATACATATATAAAGATAGGATGGCTAGCAGATGAAAAGTTATTTTTCAAAGTCTACAGGAGGTTTCAGAAGATGTGATAACTATTATCTCCAGGCAACTTTTAAGCATGATGTGACCTCACATAAGCAGGAGGGGTGAGATCAGGTACTGATTATACTGCATGCATATAGTGCATTGGAGACAAGGAGTTTGTGTGATTTTGTACAGGATCATGAGTTGAGTAGAGAAAAATGGTTGTTGTATTGGCCTATTAGCTAGATAGTAAAACATCAGTGTTGAGTTCAGGGGAGTAAAACGTGAAATTATGAAGTTTGGTTCAATAAAGGGAGATCATGTACTGCTAAAATGGAAGACTGGAGTTTATATATAAGGATTTAGACCTGACGGAAATGCAGAACACTTTCACAGAACAGGGAGGTATGGAGGACAGAAAGTCAGAAATAGGAAGATGATGATAATTTCTGATAGAAGGTTCAGAGATAGGATACAAATTGATGTAAGCTGATGTTGTTTCTGATTTGCTTCTTCAGGTGTTGAATAGGTTGTACGAGATTCACAAACTAAGCCTTCAGCAACAACAAATAAAAGATATTGCAGCATTTTGTATCTGTAACTGCCTTTGCAGCATATATTTAATATGAACAGAAACCCATTTAAAGTGATTATGTTTCATCCGAAATGTAAGCACTTAAGTAAACTCCTTTATACCATTCCACTTTACCCCCTTCTCCCTTCAATAACACTAACAAAAGAGGGCATGGCCAGGATGCTGACTGACTAACAGCAGATTTATCCTGCTCTGCTACTTTATTTCTATTTTGACAGGAATTTATATTTCTAAGATAGCCTAAACACTTTTTTTGAATGGGTATGTTTTCTTAACATCTACCTGAAGGATATTATCTAAAAAATGTTTATACATTTCACTATTTTCCTGACAAATTCTGAACTTGAAAGGTTTTTTCACTAGTAAAATAGAAATTAGTTATCTAGAAACAAACTCATGGGACTTATCCTGGAAAAAAGAACTTCAGTCTGTTCTTACTAATATACAGAAACTTTCTTTGAAGGTGGACAAAATGGACATTAAATTAGACAACTTTAAAGAAAAATGTTGCAAACAAATGGAACAAATACACAAGACTTTAACACAACAGAAATCTCAGATTTCCAATACAGAGGATGCTCTAAATGACAAGGCAGGAAGGGTATCTGAAGAGGAAAATAATTTGAATTTCAGCTGAGGCAAACACCATATTATTAAATAAATTGATGACATGGAAAACAGATATAGGAGAAATTATATTTATATCTTTGGGTTGCCTGAAAAGTTAGAGGGAAAAGCATGGTAAACTTTTTAACATCTTGGCTTCCTAGGAATTTGAATTTATCTGAAGTGATGTTGTATGGTATTGAGAGCACACAGGTATTTGGTAGCCTCTACTCTGAAGGAAAATCTCCACCGAGATCTGCTGTTGTGAGATTCTTTTTATCTCAAGACAAAGGACTAATCTTTAAACTTGCTTGTTCTAAATCTCCTATCAAGATAGAAAGGCAAAATAATAAGATTTGAAAATGACTATTCCTTTGCTGTGATGACTAAAAAAAGAGCTTCTTACCATTGATCAAAAGAACTAAAGAAAAGACAGGTTAAAGTCCACTTGCTATTTCCTGTCAGACTTAAAATATTTCTTCCTGATGAAACCAAATCATTTGAAGAACTGGACTCTGCTATGTCATTCCTGAAAATAAACAAAATATTAGAGCAATTTGAAGAAATTGATTGAAAGAACAACTCCTTGAAACTGAAAGTAATGAATGGAAAATTAATGAAAATAAGAAGAAATTAAAGGAAAAATAACTTTCAACTTAATTCACTTTAATAATATTTAACAACAGTATACTAGTGTATATCTAAGTTTCCATGACAACATTTATTAAGCTCTTTTGATATTGGTCTTAAATGAAAAGGAATGAAACATGGATGCACTTTTTCATAAGGTAACTAAGTTTTAATTTCACTTTTTCTTAGTTAACAACTTTGATTAATAATGCAAAAAAGCTTTTCTTCTTGCTTTCAGATAATATATAACTTAATATACTCAATATATATGTATTTAATTAAATAAACATATAATTATTAAGTTTTTTTTAATGCTGATACTTTATTATTATTTTTATTCATCCAAGTTTTCTTTTGTTTTATGTTTTTGTCTATAAACTAGTTGCATTATTATAACATTGATAAATAGCTATAAAGTTGCGTAAATATGTTATTTTATGTTTTATATATTTGTTGCCTGGGTATATAACTATAAATTCTGAGGTGCATGTTAGTTGTTATGGATTTGCTGGTGATTTAAATGAGGGTTGGAAGTGATAAGTATGTTTGTGAACTTCATTGGTTGATTCACTTGCTTTTCACATTAGCATGAAAGTTAAATAGATTATTGCTTTTGACAGCATGTTTGACGTTAGAAAATTAAAGCTGTTGTCTGTCTTGATTTATATTTTGGTATGCTGTTAGCATATGTGTGGTGTCTGAAATTGATCCTCTCCTGTAATTGGAAGATCTTGTGGTAGATTTGTTGACAGGGTAAAGCCTTTTTATGTATATATTTTAACTTTTTATTATTAGTATCTTTTATTTTCGCTATGTATTACGGTGGTAGTCTTATGATGTTGGAAAGTAGAAATGGAGTGCACTTGGGGCTGTTTTGTTTTTTACTGTTGCTTTTAGTAAGAGAACAGTAGTTTAAGTGATTGGTAATAACTGCAATCAAAAGTTGGGTTGATTTTCAATAATGTCAGCTCGAGCACTTATTGTGAAAGATAGATGTTCATCCACCCCCCCCCTAAAAAAAAAAAAATTGAGTTCTGTTGACGTTTCCCACCATAGCTGTGAGGCTTATTCTATAGTTGTTAAGTAATTGCACAGTACAAAAAGTACATGCTAACATTTAGAAGGAATTTTGTAGTTTAAAAATCCAACATAAAAGTTTAAAGGGCACTTAAATGATTAAATTTAAAGGAGTACTAACAAGTTCATAGATGTGCTGAGATAATCACTGCCTGATATTCTTTTTCTTGTGCAAGTGCTTGTCTTACTTAGCTAGTAATATTCTTTCTAGACTCTGTTACTGATGACAAGTCTCTTTTGGTCTGATAGTATTAATATTATAGATTTGTTTGTTGAATTTTCTGTCTGCTGCTCAGATTAAAGAAAAATGTATTTTTTTTTTGCTGTCTGTGCTGGGTTGTATGCGTGTATGTATATATAGGTGGCTATGTGTGTGTGGGGGCATAATCGTGTGCAGAAGGTATAAAAGATAGATATTAGATATCTCCAATGTTTCTTTATATATTTGGCTTGTTCTTAAAGTGTTTCATGAGAGCATGGATTGCAGTATACTTCTGATACTGGAAGGGAAAGATGTGCATTTCAGACATCTTGTTCACTGAATAATGAATGCTAAGGTAGAAACTTTAGTTCTGGAGGCTTGTCATATGTATGAGAGAGATATTTACAGGATAGTTTGCAGTGGTAGTGTGTAAACTATGGTCATTTCAGTTGTTGGTTCATATCTGGTTGAGACAGAGCATAGGAGATTGCAGAATTGTTTATGAGATGACTGTAATTATAATCCACTCATACGATTAACAATATGGAATTAGTTTGAATCTATCTGACATTATTTTATAGTTGTCTCTGATTTTGCCTGTTATTTTTTGGTTGAACCTTATTGCATTTATGGTTTGCTTACAAATTGTAAGGAACTGAAGTCACTCAGTGATGACAAACATTTGAGTTGCACTTTTCATGACTTTTAAAAGATACATTTTAATGCAATGTTTGGTATTCATTTGATTTTAAAGAATATAAGAGAAATATTAAAATCCGATAATGATTTTGTGCCTTTTTCTCTTTCCCAATAGAATCGCCGACAGAACAAGCACAAACAATACTAGTAACAGAATGTATACCACCAGTTTATAAACCAGAAGATGACTGTTAATTTGTGTATGGAAAAAGTTGTCACCTGGATATTAATCAATATGTATTGGCTAGCAGAAGTTCTTGGAGGAATGCATAAATTACAGATACTGGTGGATACTAAGTAATAGTAATCATTAGGGATATACTTTGAAATTAAAGTAAGCTCAGAAAATTAAATTAAAAGGATAAGAAAGTCAAGTTTATGGACTTGATGCTGAAGACAGTACTTTATATTTATTAATTTCTAAAGAAATCACAAAGTTGTCTACTACTGATCCTTTACTGAGTTTAGTCTAAACTCTAAAGTGGAGAGAGCAAAGATGTGATATAACTAAATTAAATTATGCCTCTTAAGATGTTTTGACAAATGTGAAACCAGAGCTGAACAAACAGTTTCTAACAGGTGTTAAGTTATTAACTCTTGAATGTGAGAAGCTTAATTAGTAATGCATATTTCACACACACACACACACACACACACACACACACACACACACACACACACACACACACACACACACACATACACATGTGTGTGTGTGTGTGTGTATAAATACTGAACCACAACACATTAAAACACAATAGGCATGTATTTAAAATAAAAAAAAAGTGACTAGGTGTTCAGTATAAAACATTGCAACACTTTTAATGGATAATTGTTGCACAGCAGTAATTCCACAGATGATGGATACTACCCAATAATACCAAAACTAATAAGCACTTACCATTTATTTAAGTCTGCAATTTTTTCTACATTAATTTAGATTTTTTTGTTAGATGAGTTATCTTAGTAGTTATGGTGTTAACATATTTTCCTTATAATATTGTATAATGTTAACCCATGTTACCTCAAGACACCTAATTTATTTAAGTTTATTGTAAAAAAATTAGAGAAGTGAAAATGCTTATACTTTTATAACTATGTATTTTATTACTGTATTTTATTATTGTGGGTTATATGAAACAGTATTTAAATTTAAACGTGTAAAAGTCATCTTTGTGACAGACAAGGTACATATTGAAACAATTATTTTGAAACATTTTTGCTTATATGTTTATTTAATCTTCTCACGTTGAAGGCGTATTCTAGATTATATAAAAAAGTATGGTCTATGGTATGCATATATAAATATATGATGAAATCTTTATTTATAGGTATTACAAGAGTTGGTCATTTTGTGCTATATTTAATGTATTAGATTTGTCTGACATTTATTTATAAGAAGTGTATTACTTGTTAATAATTGTAATGATTTTACACAGGAAACTATCTGCTTTACCTCCATATTATGTTTAATTATTTTTAATGGGTGATAAACTGTTTTTGTGAAGCATGCAAGTTCATTTTTTTTTACTAAAATGAAACAGATGATTTAAATATTTTATTATTTTTATGACTTTTAGGTTAAAATAGAATCAAATCACTATACTATATATTATATGCTCCAGTTTAAATACATAATAATTAATAAGTGACTATTGAACATTTAAAACATAATAATATATACTTTGAATTTTATTTTATTTTTTTCAGTGATTAAGACCTTTCATTTTTCCAATTTTAAAATGGTAGTAGAAGGAGATTTGACTAATACTTGTTGATTGGTCGGTGTGCTTGGGTGGGACTCCTATTCAAACTAGAACTATTATACTCTATGAGGGGAAAGAGGGACCATAGATGATTTTGTTTAAAATTTCACAAAGTATTTTACTTTTAGTGGTGTCTACTTACATTAATACATTGCATATAGTTAATAATTGTAAAGCTGTTAGAGTAACTCATAAATAAACAGTTCAACCATTGTGATGATGATGTTTTGACAATATCACACTTGTAAATTCTTGAGAGTATTATTATGATGTGTTTATATTTACATGTCTTACTTAAATTGTATATGAATTAAGGTTAATGGATTGAATAATGGATGTAAAAGGGGTAACCTATATACATTTCTAAAGATACTTAATTCAAAGATTATTTTTTTACAGGAAACACATTTAATACAAGACAGACAGACTTGATAGAAAGCATGTTAATGTTTTGACTAGTTCTCATTATAAACAGAAGAAAAGAGGGGTAGCGATATTATGGAAGAATTGAATGTCAAAACCTAAAATCCTAAACACTCATAATAATAAAAAGGGAATATTTTGCTCTGTGACTCTAGAGATTGAAAGGAAGCTATATACTTTTATTAATGTTTATTGGATATCTGTAATGGGAGTTTGAGCTGTTAAACAATAACTGGAGGAAATAATTCAAAATTCAAGTGGCAGTATTATTCTTGCAGGATACTTTAACTGTATATTACATGATAAAAATTCAAATAATAGCAGTAAAAGGAGGAAACCTCTTCCAGCAAATGCATTAATAGAATATACTGATTTATTTAATATTAGAGATATTAATGAATTTAAATTTCAGATCCAGTTTTCTTAACACATTTCTAGCACAGACATGGAACACAATCTCAAATAGACAAAGTATGCATCTCAAAAGGTATTACTCATAGAATAGGTAAGATTAAAGTAGTTTTCTGCAAATTATTAGACCATAATGCAATAACGTTTGAAATTATGCTGAATTATAATAATAACATTTCAATTAGGAAAATTCCAGGCTATATTACTAATATGAAAGAATGTAAGAATTTATTGATTAAAGAAATTCAGTCTTTTATTGAAATTAATTATAATTGTATTGGCAATAGTTCTGAAATATTTCTATGGGATTCTTTGAAAGCATACTTATTTGCTAAAATTACCAGTTGGTGTGCTCTAAAATGGAAACGAGACAAGGAACTGGTAGATTTATAAGAAATAATTGACAAATTTAAATTAGACAGTCAAAAGGGAAAAATGTATCAGAAGAGATAACTAGAATAAATAATAAGTATCTAGATATTCTACATCACAAAGCAATGATTAATTTAGAAAGGATTAAAATAACTAAATATTCTTTAAATCCTAAAGGCATGTATAAATTAGCTACTAGAACAAAAGCAATCATTAAATCTAATTACATTAGAAAGTTATATTTTCCTAATAGTAAAAAAAATGTTACTGAAATAGAAGACATCCTTGATGTATTTAGATTCTATTTTAACAAAATTAATCAATATAAACCAACAATGGATATGCATACATTTATAAAAAATTATACTGAAAATAGTTTAATGGAGGTCAGATGAAATTAGTTGATAAGCCTATTTCAAGGTCTGAGCTCAAAACTCATATTAATAAACTAAAATCAAATAAAGCTCCTAGAACTGATGGTATAATATCTGAATTATATAAAATTATGTCTAAAGATGCTTTGAGTATTTTGCTGGAAGTCTTTTAAATAGTTAAAGGTCTAGAACAAGTCCCACCTTAATGGAAATAAACTCTTATATCTCCAATTGTAAAACCTTATAAAGATTCAACACAATGCTCTTCATATTGACCAATTTCTTTATTTACTGTTGATTATAATATATTTATAGCTATTTATGCTTCTAGAGTAAAACTATGTCTTCCTTTATTGGTAAATGATCAGAACAGTTTCATTTAAAATAGGAATTCCTATGACAATATCAAAAGAGTACTAACAATAATAGATTATGCTAACAATAGTAAAGAAAAACTAACTTTAGTTAGTTTAAATATCAATAGCACATTCAACTCAGTCAATTGGACTTACCTTTTATTAGTATTGGAGGAGTGAAACCTTTTGAATAATTTCTTACAACGTATTAAACTTCTCTATGGCAATTCTTTTGCTTACATCAAGATGGGTTCATATATCTTTCAGTCGTTTATAATTACAAAAGGTACTAAACAGGGCTGTCCTCTGTCTCCACTGCTCTTCACTTTAATTTTGGAGCCTTTTGCAAATTATATAAGATCAAACATAAACATAAAAGGCATATAAATAAAGAATATTTTAATCTTAAAAAGAGAATTAATTGCAGATGACATGTTATTGTCCCTGAAGGGGTGTAATTCTTCTCTTATGACAATGTTAATGCAATAGAAATCTTCCAGAAGAAATCATGACTTTGCTTTAAGGAAAATAAAACTAAATATTATCTGTGAATTGCAATACTATTAAAATAGACAAAAACATCTCTAAACACTTTGCAGAAGACAACAACTGATTACTTGGAGATAATTGTATTGGATAATATTAAAAAGTATAAAAACTTTTATATATAATAATTTAAATTTCATAAAACACATTCTTAAATAGATGGAATAAATTCTTTTTTACCATGGAAGAGAGGTTTTCTTTAATTAAAGTGATTATTCTGCCTAAAAGTTTATATATAATACAATCTTTATCTTTTCATCCCCCAAAAAGTAGTATACAAAAGTATAATTCTTTGTTATTTAAATTTCTTTGGTTTCCCAATAAGCCTAGGCTGGCTTTAAATCATCACATTAGAGAATGAGCATTGGGTGGTATTGGAATTCCAGATTTAGAATTATATTCTTTATCATCAGCTGTTAAGACAATAATTTCTTGGTTAAACAATAATTTTAATGCCAAATGAAAAGAGATTCAAGGAGGCGTTTAGTTTAAATCAAATCATATGATAAAACCACATCATGCTAAAATACTAATTAATAATTTTTATTGGCTACAAAAAGACTGTTTCATAGAAAGTATAAATAAACCAATTAATTATTTTTGTATTAAAACAATATTAACTATTTTTAAATTTTTATTTACAAGAATCCTGAATATAAAACATAGATTTTTTATTTCCTATAGTTTACACTCAAAATAACATTAATACATTAATACATTCAGCCTAACAACAATGATTATATTTAAAGATAAAAACTGTTATATTTGTATCAGTTGTTGGATCGTGGGAAGATATCATAGATAAGCTTGATTTAAATAAAATATTTGTTAGAAATTCAAAGTTGTAGACAATTAGTTGAACATAAGATCAATTTAATGCAACCAACAGTAAGAAACTCATTTTCTAAATTTATCAACATTTTAATTATTCTAAAACACCAGAATACAATAGGGAAAGGAATTATATCTAAAATATATAAAGTTATTGAGGATTCAACAATATATTATAGAGAAAGTCATTGAGAATACTTTGGACTTATTAACAATGACAGTCCAAGTGAAGATGATAAACAATTATTACTTCTATCTCAAAAACAAACTACATCTTCACCAAGCTCCAGATTATTCTTTTGTAAGCTTATGCAGAGACTTTTCATTACTCTACATAGAACTGAGTTAATGTACAAAAATATATAGGATGCTGGAGATGTAAATTAAATGGTAAAGCTGTCTGGCAGTGTATGTTTTTTGATTGCCTAAGCTTTTATTGGGATGGTATAAATTTTCATTTACAGGCTGTTTTCAATGATCATTTTATGCTAACCAAATATCTCATTTTATTTAATTCACCTATTCTTACATGTGTTATGAGAATAAAATACCCTCTACTCTTTTATGGAGTATTTTAACAACAACAAGAAAAGTCATTAAAAAATGGAATAATGAGCCTACTCTCACTATGAAAGAATTTGTAAACATACAATTGAAGTATGTCAACTTGAGCTTATCATGATCAAGGCAAGAACATCTAGAGACAGCTCTTTATATAATATTTAGTTAAAATTCAAAGAACTGCTTTCTTTCTTTTTAGAATCTGTACTGTATAGTAGAAACCTTTGTAAATAGTTTTTCCTGTTGTTTCATATAGATTTGTTTTTTATTTATGCAATTACTGATATTTCCAATGTTATCTATTACTGTTTTGATGTAAAAACTTTAATACAAGTATTTACAAAAAAATAACATTAACAAAAGATATGAAAAAAATCATTTAGTCCATTCTTTAACTAAAAGAGAGTTTGCATTTTTAAGGCTTGGTATTCCCCAATTCCTTTCTTCATTCATTACCACAATATGCCCATTGTGCATTCTCCAGCTCTTTTGTGTACCCCTTATCTTACTATCTTCTAGTATTTACCCCTTTACCCTATACCTGTGCTTCACTTCTACATTCTTTCTTAGTACTATCCTACCTTTATTGTTCAACAAAAGGGATAAAAAGGAGAAAAAGAAAAAAAGACATCCTATAACATGATAATATCAGCTTAAAATTCACATTCATTGCCAGACCACCAACTCTCTTTTGTGAAAGGAAACCTTCATTTGTCTCTCCTTACATGTTCTGCCCTTGGTTATTTCATCTGCTGGGTAAAAAATGTAGTCCCTCTTCAGTAGGCTTCCTTTGTCCTATTTCCAACTCACCTGCTTTCATCCAACATCTATACATTAATCTGGATCATTAGTACTTTGCTACCAATCCGTGCAACACTTTATTAATCCAGTCTTTAACAAAGTTCATAACACACTCTCCAAATCTACTTTCCTCTTAACTTGTTACAATGAACTTTTCAGTAGACCCTCATTATCAGTGATTCAACCCTCTCCTTCATCAGTCATCCTGCTGTATCACTAGTCAATGCAAATGTACCAGCCCCACCAAGTAAAAATATTTTCCACTCTACTCCAAATACTCTCCAAATTCCATTAATGGGTTCATAGTCCTGATACATACAAATAAAGACAGCCTACTGCTCTGCACATATCCAAAATTCATTTATGTTGTTTCAGCTGAATTCTTTTTTTTTCCTAAAACTGTGTTTGTTGACAACTGATTGATAATACAAGAAAATAGGCAACTAAGGGAGTTACTAAAAGATTGTTCAGGCTTCACCCACAAAAAAGCTAGGGGCATCAGGACTATTTTTAGAAACTGTGTATACTCTCCCCATAACTTGATAAACAGGAGCCTTTATATAGAGCCCCCCAACTGCAGATTCTGCCTAACTATGAGTGGCTCCAACCAATTTACCTGTCCCTTCACCAGCAAGCTATTTTCAAGCATGATAGCAGGGAACTATAAATGTAAAGTCATAGTATACAGAGCACAATGCAGAGGCTGCCAAGCTTTCTAAACAGGCAAAACAATTAATAATCTAAAAAGGAGGATGACACAGCATATGTCCGTATATGATCCAGAATTACAAGAAACCCATTCAATAGACATCTACAGGAATTCAAATAAAAACAACAAATGTACCAAAATCCAAAACGGCAACAGGCAAAGTTAAAATAAAATAAAGCTTTTAATTCGTAAAAAGTAAGAGCTTTCATGGTATATCAAACAGCTTCATCAGACTGACTCATAAAAACACACACTGCATTTAAATAGTTACAAAAAGAATCAATTAACACCATAAATATATATTCACTGAAACTTCTTAAAGGGATAGTCTAAACAACTTAACTGATGCAATGCTTTAAACCCACATTAATAGCATAAATGCAATAATAAAAAAGTCATAAGAAACATATATAAAAAACACCAAAATTATTAATGTTTAAGTGGTCTTGCTTTTAAAAAAGGTTTCAATGAGACAACCTCATTTAAGCCCAAATGAACTTTTGCACATAAGGCAGGTGCAAATGGCCAAAAAGCAAAGTCCAAATCCAAAAAAAGAGGCCAGCACCAACAGTGATACCTGAGTTTATTTCAAAGTAGGTGTAAAATCAAACCGGTTTCGGCAGTCTTGCCTTCATCAGTCAATACCATTATCATCATATGACATTCTTTATATACATCCAGCACAATGTCCCAGACTGAGTAGTTAAAGAAACAGTAATGTCAAGAAGCCAGTAATAATAATAACTGGAAATACCTCTATGAGTATATGAATGAACATTCTCATGTATAATTATTTAATCTTTTGTATATTGGTTATAAGTGGTCATTTAAACCAGGAGAAAAAAGAGCTCCTGGCCTAATAATCCACATCCTTTCTTTGACATTCAAAATACTGTGCCACACTAACTTATTCACTTTGTCATCCACTATCTTATCAATATGTTTCCGTGTTGGATTCTGCTACAGTTGTTTTTATTTTTATTCCTTTTACTGTACCGACCCATTCTTATTCTTGGTTTTGTTCCTTTTACTGTTAATAATTTTTCCAGGATAACAGCATGGCTGAAGGCAATAATACTGAGTTAGCATATGATCCTAGTAAAAGAGTTCACTTCAAGAACAGAGCATCTGCCGAACGACTTAATAGGATTATGGAGGTGCATGTAAATCCACTTTTGGACAATAATTTAACAGTTCAGCAATTGGCTGGTACTGATAATGATGAGGTATATTTGCTCTTTATTAGTAAATTTAAAGAGCTAGAGAACAAATTGTATAAATTCAAGAGGCTGCAGTGGCAGCGGTTCCATTTACAGGCATCTCTCAAACACAAAGTGGGCTTAGAATTCTCATTATGCCCACCTAGGGGGAACATATATCCAGACTTGCTTTTGAGATGGCAAAACTTTAATTTACAAGCTAGTTCGGGTTACTTACAGCTATTGATTGACTTTTTTCTCCCTGAAGAAAAGGAACTGCAGAAACAAATTAATACACTACAAAATGAGATTTATGATGTTTTTTCTGCTGACGTCATCAGCGATAAACTGGATTCTCTGCATGATAACATTTTGACTTATGAGAAGAGATTGCAGTTGATTAAAATTAAGAAACTGCAATGGGACGTTAATGATTTCACTAATGAGGCAGGTTTTACATGGAGAAGAACAAATGCTACTGCTGCATCCAAAATTGACCATTAGCAGCCAGTTACGGAACCTTTGACTGAGCAAGCTGGTAACGCTATAGATTCAGTACTGTCTTCCACTTTGGAAGGAGCTGTCACCACAACATTGATTGATCATGCAGACATGCTCACAACCAGTCCTGAACAGCCTCGGCATGATGGTAATGAAGAGAAAACACCAATGGGATATCTGCACAAGAAAATAAAGTCTAATGTTGATGAAGCTAGGAGTTTTTCTGCACCAACGACTTCAAATATGGGTTTTAGAGCTGCTACTTCTTCTTTTAACCTACAAAGCCCTTTTCCAATCAGAGACAGATCACAAAGCCGAGGGAGAAAGGCAAGTTACAGGGTTTTTTGAACATGGAAATCAATCAGACTTCAATGGGTCAATGGAAACAGAGGTAAAAAATTTAATTATTAACATCTCCTCGTTGCATTTAACCCCTCCACAAATAGCACTTTTGAATAAAGGCCTCTCTTTCATTCTTACTCATAAAGCAGATTTAACTGATGTATTGACAAACTTAAGGCTTTTTGGCAGGACACTTACACTGAAAAGCATATTTTCTAAGAGTAACAGCAATGACATTAACATTTTTAAGAAACCCAGCACCTATATCCCACCACCGAATGCTAAGATAGACATGTTTGTAGAAATTTGTGAAAAACAAATAAGAAGAGAGTTTGAATGTAAAGACAATGCTACATATTATAATTTAACTTATGAAGAGCATGTTGCACTAACTGAACTTAAAAACATGAAGTTTATAGAGATTATACCAGCTGACAAAGGAGGGGGAACAGTAGTACTTGACAGGGAATGTTACAGAGCACAAATGGGAAAATTGTTATGTCATGCTGTCACTTATGTGAGTATTTCTAAACCTGTTGTCAATGCGATTGTTGAAAAAGCATCTTTTTTTCTTTTTGATATGCTTATGACTGGCAAAACTGATGAAAAGCTTTTTGAGTATTTTGAAGTTAAACAACCTCGAGTACCCATAATTTACGGTCTACTGAAGGTGCATAAAGATGCACTCACTCCACTAATACATCCAATAGTGTCTGGGAAAGGTTGGGTGATGGAGCCACTCTCAAGTTTTATTGAAAAGAATTTACACTCTCTTTTAGATGGTTGTGAGACAGTTCTTAAAGATACTAGAAGTTTCTTACAAGAATTATTTGTGGCCACCTCCAACCTTGGTAATAACAACTACTATTTGGTAATGATGGACATAGAATCTCTTTTTATTGTCATTCCTAATGTATGGGGCATAGAAAATGTCAGAAAGTTTATGAATATTAATCACTGTTTTTCTACTGTTAAGATAGATTTAATATGTGCCCTACTAGAACTTATACTTGAAAATAATGTTTTTTTATTCGAGGAACAGTTTTATGTACAGAAGGTTGGTGTAGCAATGGGCATAGCATGTGCAAACAGCTGCGCCAACCTGGCTTTAGTACAATCAGAGAGAGATGTGTTGTTACAAGCTGCAGGATTTTCTCACCACGTCCTATGGTATACCAGGTTTGTGGATGATATCCTCCTTTTATGGGATGGATCACTTGAGACCTTATCTCAGTTTGTAGAATTTCTGCATCAGTCTACAAGTTTTCTAAGGTTCACTTTTAAGTATTCCTGGCAAGAGATTGAATTTTTAGACGTCATGGTTAAGAAATCAGATTTTAGTCATATAGTGACAAGTATTTATAGAAAATCCACTTGGAGGAATAATCTATTATACAAAAACAGTATGCACCCCAGGCATATCCCTCGGAACATGATCAAGGGACAAGTGCTGAGGGTAATGAGACTCCACAATGATGATCAACAGCTAATATTAGCACTTGATTCCCTGAAAAAAGATTTTTTAGAAAGAGATTATCCTAAGAAGGAAGTTGACAGATGCATCACAGATGCACTGAAAGGGAGAGAAGGTAAAGGAAGACCCTATTTTTCAGAACCACCGTGAAATTAAGGTATTATAACACATGAAGGAACAGAGGTATTTAGATTCCCCTTAACATAATCCTCAGATATCTATAGGGTCTATGATATAATTAAGCGTAATTGGGACATTCTGGATACTGTAGACAAACTGAAAAGTGTTATAGACACAGTGCCACACTTCTCTTTTAAAAATAATAAATCATTGAAGAGGCACTTATGTTACAAAGCATCTGTCACCATGAAGACAATAACATCGACTAGGAAAGGCACATTTAAATATAGGAACTATACAGCCTGTAAGTTTATTAATACAGGAATGAACTATGTGCATCCACATAGGAAGTTTCAGATAGAAACAGATTGCTATGCTGATTGTGAGACCTGTAATATTGTTTACTTTAGCTATTGTGTCATGTGTCCTGAGTTCTACATAGGTATGAGTAACAGACAGCTAAAGGACAGAATTCTGGAACATCAGAGACATTAAAAATAAGAAAAACACAAATGATCCTGCTAAACATATAACAAATTATGGTGCTGATTACAGTTTTAGGTTTTTGGTGCTTGAAATAATCCTTGAGAGTTTAAGAGGGGGGATATAAAGAACAGGACAGAATCCTCTGAACAAAAATGGATTCTGTTATTGAGTGCAGTTAAAGAACCAGAGTAAAATGAGGTTGTCTCATTGAAATCATTTTTAAAAGCAAGACCACTTAAACATTAATAGTTTCAATGTTTTTAATATATGTTTCTTATGACTTTTTTATGTTTGCTTTTATGCTATTAATGTGGGTTTAAAGTGTTGCATCAGTTAAGTTGTTTAGAGACTACCCCTTTAAGAAGTTTCAGTGAATAGATATTTATGGAGCTAACTGATTCTTTTTGTAACTATTTAAATACAGTGTGTGTTTTTATGAGTCAGTCTGATGAAGCGGTTTGATATACCATGAAACCCCTTACTTTTTACTAATTAAAAGCTTTATTTTATTTTAACTTTGCCTGATGCTGTGTTGAATTTTGGTACATTTGTTGTTTTTATTCGTATTCCTTTTACTGTACCGACCCATTCTTATTCCCGGTTTTGTTCCTTTTACTATCTATAGGAATTCCCTAGTCATGTTGGCTACTGTTTTCTTATATTGGACACCATCCATTTTGCCCACCTCAGAGGCAACTAAAAGAGAATTTTCTTGGCAAATTAGACTCAATGCCAATAAAGGCCCTGCTTTCAACTATAGTTGTTCAACCCACATCATATTGATCTTGAGCAAGCTTAACCAAAAGCTGTTTCTAAAGTCCTGGATGCTTTAGCTGGCCATCAAGAACATTTCAAGTACTTTTGAATTGCTATTGGCAACTGACCATAATTTAAGCTCCCACCCAGAACCATGCCACCAGGCAATTGTTCAGACTACATTTGTGATCAGCTGCTGCCCCTCTTCAACTCCTTCAGCATGTCTCTAAAGACTTTACTTATCAAAACCATGATCATACAGAGTATGGTCACATAGCAGTAGAAAGTCCTCAACAGTAGTGAAGCCAGAAGACAGTTTCATTCCTACAAGACATCCAGAAAAGTAAGCCTGGTAGATCAAAGTACTAAAAAGTAAAACATCACAGACAGTACCAGTATGGAGAACAGCACTGCAGTGACTCAAGCAAGATCATGAAGGGCAGGTCTCTTTGTTTAATTATTTGTTCACCTTTATAGATCGTATCACCCAGTTGTTTTAATGGAATATTCTTTTTATTTTCTTTAATGGTTTCAGTTAAATGAGTATCCTCCATGCAACCATGATTATTTCTTCTGTTCTCTCAGTTCAATTTTCAGGTATAAAACTACATTGGGACTAAACAGTAAGCTCCTGTGGTTTGTTGTTATTTTTTTCTCCAGTCTTTGTTAGTACCATATTTCCACAATGTCTCTTTATATTTCTCATTTTAGATTGAATGTTTTTTTTTATATGAATGGATCTAATAAAGGTTATTCGAAAGCACTGTGACCAAACAGATTTTTTAGCTAATCGGATCGATATGTAAATGTATAATTTCTAAAGTCAATCATGACACTTGGAAAGGATTAGGATTGATCACCATGCCTTGTACACTAGCTCATTCCTGACTGGTCAAAACTACCTGATATGTAAATAAAGGAATAGACTTCCTGACCAATGCAAACTAAATGAGTTTCCAGCCAATGAGAGGCTACCACACCTGGAACACACCCAAGCTCATTGTTAACAAGTGACAAAGAAAAACTTTAAGAGAACATTATAGGTAACCCTATAAAATATCACTAAGTGGTGGGCTTTCTTTTATCTTTCTTTTATGAGTATCTAGCTCCACCTTTCAACATACCCTTCACTTGGATTGCCTTGCTGGAGTCAATCTAGCCCAGAGCCTTTTAAAAACAAATAATCACTGCTATGTTCAGTGTTCTCTTACCCAAGCAAACCCATCGCATACTCAGGTAACATATTAGCCATGATCTGATGTTTATAGATCAGCCAACATTTTTTCTACCATAGTTCCTGTCTCATTCTCACAGAATGCTGTTCCCTTGTGTTGTGCAAGTCTATATTGCTGTGTGCTAGCACATTTCTCAACTGTCAATATTTTGCAGAGATAGCCATCATGTGCTTCTAAAGTTTTGCTGAGCCCCTCCTAACACTGAAAACATTTTGAGAAGTTTAAGTTAATATTATCGCCATTTAAAAAAATGCACGATTTGTATGCTTTCCCTAATTCTTCTTCTTTCGGCTTTTCCTGGTTAGGGGTCACCACAGTAGATCACCTGTCCGCTCATGATTGGCAGTGGAGTTTTACGGTGTTGAGTTGCCAGCCTGATGCCCAACCTTCCACAGAAGGCACACACATGCACGCACTCACACCTAGGGCCAATTTAGAGTGTCTAATCCACGTCTTTGGGATGTGGGAGGAAACCGGAGCACTGCAGGCTTTCACTAATTATTTTTCTTTCTTTATTTATTTATTAATTGTTGTAATGCTGAAGGTAAATGTGGACAGCTGTGGGTGCCAGTGAACCAAGTAGCTTTAACTGTTCTTTCACATGTCATATTAGCCATGCTAAAATCAGAATAATAAAATAATTTTTAAATTAACATGGGGAATGAAAACAGATATGAGGATTAAAAGTATTGACACATTTTGATGACACAGTGGACTGAATATAACTCTTTTATATGAATTTCCTTCAGTATTTAAAGCATTTGAGACATACGCACTGTTAACTTTGGTACACACCTCAAAATACAGGTACAACTGTAAGTGTATAAACAGTGGTAGAGCAATTACTAGTGGACTGTAGGTCATATCTGAATTCATAAATATGAACATAACAGTGAAAGTTTTTTTTTTTCCTTAAAAAATAGACTATCTTATAGGTAATTTCCTTTTTATGAAATGCTAAAAAGATACATGTTATTTATGTATTTATTTATTTATTATTACATACTTAGTAAAGGTTGCTAACTTATGCAGTGGATTGAAACAAAATGGACCCATTTCAGCCAAAATCCAGGAGTACAGTAGGAGAAATGTAAGAAATTGGTGTTTACAATAAATATTGCAAGGTAGAAAAATGATTTCCAGTGTGTATGTGATTCAAATCACAAAAGAAATTTAACATATCTATATATCAACATTTGAGCAAAAATATAAAAATCATACAAGGCATAGGCATATGTGCAATAGTTGGTACTCTGTGATATATGAATTAAATGCAAGAATTTGAGTTAATAAGCCAGTGTCGCAGAACAAGTCAATAGGAAATTAGAGTGCTTAGATTATTGGGGATGAATGAAGCTGGAATAGCTATTTTCTTGTGGTCAAGAAATGTATCGGTCTTCATCTGAATGTTTTAAAGTAGGATACTGACCACTTGGAAGTGATTCTACTACTGATTGAACTAAGAACTGAAAAAAACGAATGGTCTGTAGATGGGATGCCACAGGATTAGTTGGCATGGTACACAGTACAGTAATTTGGGCTTAGCATTTTATTTGTCATGGGGTGATTATTTCTGAGGCTTAAAGGTTTTATAGTATTATTGAATAAGGTTTTCTGTAAAAATCTGCTGAGAAGGTTTATATATTACTTTACTAGAAGCAATGCTGTTCTTTGAAAAGTGATATTGTGATGCTCTGCTTTTAGTGACAGGAAGATGAAGCAGCAGAGTTTGTTGGAGAGTATTTGGAGATATTTAAGTATTGTCTTTCCAGAGAACTGCATCTCATGGCAAAGCTATTGGAGTGTTAATTATTGGCATTGACTGAAACATCGGTCAGTACAGATCAATGCACTACCTCAGAAAACAAATCTAAAATAAATAAGTAAATACATACTTTAGAAGATGCATTTAAACATAATTCTTATAGCTTTTTATCCATAATAAGTTCACGTAGCAAGGGATGAAAAACATGAAAAAATGAAATGTATTCTATACCATTCTGCTATACTGATAAAGCAGAAATTGTGCTGTATGCAAAGCAGAAAGCAATAATTTTGTCAGTAATCTGAAAACTTTTAGAAATAAAAATAGCTTTCTCAACTGTGTTTGTGCTTGACGATAATATTAAAAATAATAATAAAAACTATAGCAATAAAACATGGAATAATTTATATTTTAACTCCATTTCCTCATTAAGAGCAACCTGCCACGGCTGTCCATTAACATGTATGTGATACCTCTTTGTCAAAGCCATCTATCATTTTATTTGAACACACATAACAAAGCAATGTTATTAAAAAAAAAATATATATATATATATATATATATATATATATATATATATATATATATATATATTTCATTAGTTTTACTTACATGCACATGGTGTTTCTTGTTTAGAAGAATTCAAAGAATGTGAAGCTGCAGTAAGGCCATCATGTTGCTGCACAGGTGGTATGACTCTACCTTACAGGTGCTCCTGTTATTTTGTAGGTATAATGGGGAGGTATCAGTACATTCATGTAGACAGCTGGTGTAAACAGAAGTATAATAGTGTAACTGCCATACAATGATTAACAAACAAACTCTGTTTTGTACAATAGCATATCCCATGAAACAGATGTACTACAGGAATTCAAACACTGTTTCTTTTAATTTGTATTGAATCATTGGCATTCACATACAAATATGCACCAAGTTATCAGGAAAGTGTTTTGGCATGAAGTGAGGTACCTTGCTTTCCCCTCAATGTGGGGGTACCACCAGTCTCCAATTATACTACCTCTGGGGTTGCACCGACTTGTAGAAAGTATATACCGAGATAATATATGTATATTTCAGTCTCCCCTCACTTGAATGCCACTGTGTGAATTCCTTTGTCAGCAGCTGATCCTGTTCTAGTGGAAATATGACCAAGTGAAAGATAACAGCAAGAACAAAATATTAAACCTCTGAAAGTGTTAGCAGATGAGGACTACCCAACCAATCCTTTTCGTCATCTAATGTATAAGAAGCCATTAAAAAACTAATGTCTACTTCACTTTCTTACAACTTTTGGCTAATTATCTATTTTTTTGTGTCAGTGTAAACTGTACTAATGTATTTGAAGTGACCCTTTGATGTAAAGCTACACCTCGTAGTATTTAATTTATGAAAAAGATGGATTCCCATATTAAATCTTTGTCTACTCTATTTTTTAATTATTTTCTGTTGCTCTTTTGGAGGCCTTTTAATGAAATATTTATAGATTCATAGTATGAATGTAGCTCATTTTGGACTTTGCTAATTTATTTAAATATGTTAAGGTTTATAGCCTGCCTCTACAGCCTGTTTTCCTTACATATGTATATGCCATTGCATGCTATATTATTAAGTGAAATGTATAAGCTCCCTACAAAGTCTTGCCTCACATCTGAGACTATGAGTTGACTAGCAATAGCCATAATTTCATAATGTTTGTATATCTTAAGTTGTATCTCTCTTTATATGTTATTAACTTATCTAAAGGTACTTACCTGACATTTATGATGCAAAACATATAATTATTTGAAAGCTTAAATGACATAACTACTAAGATGCATCTGTTTAGTCATATATTTCAAAAATTCTAAAAAAAAATTAGACTACTGTATTGTAAAATGCATTAGAGAAAATCTTGTGCAGTGAACAATGTGGTTTCCCACATGGTAATATACACTAAAAAACCTGAATGCTGATTTACCCATGCTATTTAGAGAGGAACTGATGACAACAATGTTACAAGCAGCTAAATTTGTACCCATAAATCTTTTACTTCTCTCTCACTCATAGCATATATTCAGAATGTGCCATATATAAACTTTAACAGACTTTTCTTTATTGTTTTTTCAACTGTGTCATTGAAGGCAATATAGAATATTCATACCATGTTTCATTTTAGTCATAAAACTACCCAATGTGTACTTCCCAGCAATCTTTTGGGTTAATTATTCAATGTCTTATATCATTCTTACTTACAAGTCATACAACAAATGTAATTTAACCATTTTTAAATGTCATACAACTGCTAGTCATTGATTTGTAAATGCTTCAATACATTAGAAATTGTTGCCAGAAATAAAGACCTTCACATCAACAATAAAAAAGCAAAAACAGTGTTGTCTAAGAACAAAGCAAAACTTGCTTAGTCCCCTCCAAGCATCATACAAAAGACATCTTTGTAACTTGATAATGGTATCTAAAAGCAGTTTGAATATACAAAATGAGCCAGTTTTAGGCTGACTACCTTATCTCTGTAAAAATAATGTTTTGTTGCCAACAAGAGAACAGAAGAGAACATCCAATTATCTCTCCTACTTAGTCCTGAAACCTTAATTCACAGGACACTATCATTATAATAACCTGCAAATTAATTTCCATTCATCTCGATGACCATCTTTGGCCATTTGCTAGATGCTAATGGTGTTTTTCTCCATTCACTTCTCGTGCACTAATATTCAAACTTTTAAACATAAACACATTTCCTTCCACATTAAGTATACCAAACAATATTTATGAGAATGCTCTTGCAGTCTTTTTCAGGCTTGCTAAACCATATGCCAGAACATTCTTATCATTTTATTTAGACTTGATAAATGCATATGTATAACACATTCACCATTTTTGACCTATTCTGTATCACTTTATATTTAAACTTCTTCTAGTATAAATCCCTTTATCAATGTGCTTACCTCGGTGAAAAAGATGTCTTTTTTTCTGCAATAGGCTACTAATGTAATGTCACACCATCTACATTTAATTGAGGCTATCTTGGGTTTTTATCTTTCAAAGGGGCAGCTTAGGTAAGGAAGATACTTGCGGTCTCTATCTGCTTTCTTTTAATAATTAAGATAAATAAGATTTATATTCTGTGCCATATTCTTCATCCCCTTCACTGTGATTTTTTTTCAGTTGTTTTTGGATCACATAACTGTAAATACCACTCACTTTTCTCTCCTTATCAATTACACTACTAAGAGACTCTTATCTTCATCCAATAAATACCCATCGACTGTGATAAGAAAATCCTCAAAAGTAGGTAGCCTAACTTCTAGCTCCTTCCTACTCCACTTATTAAGCTGTCTACCTCAATAAATATGTGATACGTGGAATTTCATATATTTTAAAAGAGTGTAATGATCTCATATCATGTTTATAATATATTGTCCTAAATGTGGGGTCACCTAGCCATCCCAGATTACTCAGGCCTATCTGAATAGCCTACCAGTAGCATCACTGTTTTAAGCTTTTGCAGTGACTTGGATACCTTCTTAATCTCAATCACCATATCTGCTTCTTCCAGTGAACTAATACCCTCAATTTCTGGCATAATCTTTCCTATTTCCTTATTTTACACATCCCATCTTTCCTCACATTCTCTTTTAACTCATATATTTTGCTCTGTCTGCCATTCATAATCAGGTTTGTATTGTTTATTATTTTCTTGTGTGGTAATAACCATGTATATGTTTTCTGATAATAGCTTTCCTTTACTCCTTTACTAGGCTACTTAAGTGTTTCTATTCTTGTAAATATTACATACATGTTTTCATACCTTTCATTTCTTGGTTACTTTATCTTTATTCAGTGGAAGTAGAACTTGTAAACTGTTACTATACCATATATTGTAACATACATTGAATGAATTTTGTTATTATCTCCCAGAGAAACTCTGAAAATTAGACATGCACATTTAGATTAGCACAGCCAGCAAAAATGCAATAGATAGATAGATAGATAGATAGATAGATAGATAGATAGATAGACAGATAGATAAGTACATTTCCAAAATGATATATTTTAATTTAATGATATCCCGCCTCTTCTGACCATAGGATTAAATAACTGAATCTGTTCTTAATTCCTCTTTGTTTAGGTTTAGTTGGTGATCCTCAATGTTTCTGAAAGTCATCCACTGAAAGCCTCATTTGTATTTTCACAGTGATGGGATTTCTAAAACTCCATGCAGTAATCAAAATGCTGGCCTAAAGTTATTAGGAAGAGTTGTAACTTTTCTACTACAGCTGTTAAAACTTTTACTTCTCCACATTCCTGACTGAATTTTAAGTCAAAGTTCCCAGAATTAAGTTGTATATTTTAAGGGTCTATATTAGAACAATGAAGACACTGAACATTGAGCAGCTTAAATGCCGAAAATGCTGGACCTTGAAGTCACTATTGTGCAGGCCTGCACCCCCCCCCCCCCACTAATTATGTACCAACTTCGAGATTCCACTACAGTGAGGAAAGGGCAAATAGTCCGATCTTCACTGTACTGCAATCTTACAAAAAGCACATCGTTGAACACTACTTGATGTTCAACCTCTTTGATTTTGTAATAAGAACCCTATTTTAATTATGTCTTGAATGTCTATCTGTTTGTCCATATATCTGACTACCAATCCATCTATCTAACATCTTTCTATTTATCATCTTCCTGGCTCTCAATGTTGCTAGCAGCAATAAACATATAATAATATGTATCAATAAAAAATTATCTGCTATGTTACTGCAAACCTTTAGATATTGAAATTCTATGCCATCAGCCTTAAATCTGTACTCCAGCAGGCCTAATAATTTCTTATGGCCTATCAGCTAACTAAAACAGCAAACTCTTACAGTTATTGTAATTCGGATTTTCCTCTTTTTATTTTTACCACATGCATATTGATTCAAAAGTAAGAGAAAAAATGATCATGATAATATCTATTTCAGTCATAAAAGTAGCCATCCAACAACATATCAGACAAGAAGAGCACTGAACTCTGTCATGCTACTTCCTTAAGTCTTTTAAAATATGAATATTAATAAAAAGTGAAAAGTAGAGCTGTCTTTCTCTGCATATGTGCCAGTAGTCATTTCAATGAGGATTAGACTGGTGACAATGCTTTACATACTGGTTTCTTTTTCCTTAGTACTGCTTATTAGAAAAGCAATGTGCATCGACTGCTTCCTTAAGAAGTTTTCCAAGTGACCTTTTACAAACATTGTAGTCTTTTCTTTATACCCTTTTTAGTGCTATACGCTGAAAAAAATACAAATGCCCATATAAAGACTTTGGCATTTCCAAACCATAACACAAAGGAATGTTTACAGACATTTAAAATAGCTGCCATTATATCATGAGCTTGAGCCCCTGACTTTCAAACTGTTTTTCAAGCACTTGGGACTTGAGTGCTTGTAGCAGAACCACATATTAGATCATGTTCAAGTATCACATTTTGTTATGCACTCTTTTTCTTTAACTTGTACAACAGTTTCCCTCCTCCCAACATCCATCATATCTATAAGTTAATTTTATACGGTATTAGTTTCTAGGTAGAACAACTTCTTACTTTCATGACTTGTTTCTTTTTCTTCATAATAAAAACATGGTAATCATCAATGATCTTATAATTCTGTTAAGTATTGTAAACTTTCATATCAGAACAAGCACTATCTCCAGTTTAACTTCTACCAATTAAACTGACAAAGTATTCTTTCTTTTGACTATGTAGCTAAGAAAAAAGGACCCAGAGGCTATGAGGCTATATAGCTGGATCTGAAATGCATACATTTAAAATGTATGAAGTGAAAGAAATAGAGACTTTTCTTCATTCTTATTCTCACACACACACACACACACACACACACACACACACACACACACACACACACACACACACACACACACGTAAATAAGATCATACTAACATTATTGCATATTTAATTGCATATTTAGATAATTTTATAATCATGGTAAGAGTACAGTCATTCGAAAGATTTGAATTCTGTCTAAAATATCTTATGTGAAATTCCACCTGAATCTGATTTCGTATTATGATAGTTATGTGAATTATTGCCTATTATACCATGAACCCCCCCAAACGTGCACGCTGATTGGTCAGCGTGCCCGTTGTAAATCGAGTTATACTAATGGAAAAAGGTCCGGTCACCCGGACTTTTTTCCATTAGTATAACTTGGTTTTTTAAAACACTGTCTCGCTATGTTAAATGGGTTTAACATAGCGAGACAGCTTTAAAATAAGCAACGGAGATCTCCGTTGCTTATTTTAAAACTGTCTCGCTATGTTAAACTCATTTAACATAGCGAACATTAAAAGCAACGGAGATCTTGCTTTCTCCGTTGCTTTTGCTCAAGTTGTGATGTACTGCGCAGGCGCAGTACATCAGAACTGCCGCGGATGCCAGACATCTGCGGAAGGGCAGTAAACAGGCATTATACTATGCCATTATTTAAGAAAAGGAATAGTTTCTTTTCTTAAATAATGTCATGGTATAATAGCAATAACCCACTTCTGGGTGTGGATAATGCTAAATTTACCCACGGTTGACTTTGTTTGGTCTCGGCCGCCTCGGGACCAAACCACGCCAACCGTGGGTAAATTTAGCATTACCCACAGCCAGGCGTGGGTTATTGCTATAATATATTTGTTGCTAATGTAACTGTTCGAGGATCCTGTTTCATGACCTTAACAACAAGAAGAAAAGATGAAATCATTGACATTAATTTGGAACTTCAATTCCTATACAACCATGTTAGTTAAACAGAGTTTCTTCTAACTGAAATAGTTGCATTCCAAAAAATGACTCAATATGAAATATCTCCACCTCAGTAGGATTTGAAAGTTGATAATGATTGGCAATGCTTATTTTAGAATGCATGCATGAATGGAAAGTAGAGACAGCATGCATTTGGTTTTGATTTCTATTTACTAAGTTTTTAGTAAAAAATAATTCAATATACTTATTTTTGTAAATATAAAATTGTACAATGACAACAAATGAAAAAAACACCATTTAAATCAAATTATTATTTAAAAAAATGGCAAACTTAATTCAATTTATTTTTACTGTTTCTATAAGAAACATTCTAATAAAATTTTCAGGTTACTTCTAAACATTTAATAGATTAACATTGTCATGTTTAGTGTTATATGTGTTATCGCTATACAGATTTTATTTCATGCTAAACGGTGTTTTCCATCACTGGTACAGTTTGTTGAATTATGTAATGGTCAAAGGTCATTATATTGACCATTACATAATTCAAGGATTTTTGCCCTTTTTTAAGTTTGTGTGACCCAGTAGTTCGTATATTCAACTTCCAAGGGTAACAGGGTGCAGCAACCATGTAGGGTGTGTGGGACCCAAACATTTATGTAAAAAAAATAGATTCCTGTCAGATTATTGAAGTTTAAAAACTTCAAAATTCATATGGTCAGGACCATACAATCGAAGTTTTGAAACTTTGAATGTTTTGAATGTAGATCGCGGTACAGCATGTTATGGGAAATTTACCCTTTTCTACAACCTCATAGTTAGTATATTTAATTAGCAGGGGGTGGGGGTCACAGTCACCCATGTATGTGGTGCATGGGAGGTGCAGATCCCCTGCAAAAACATTAAAAATAGAACTTTTTTTGTTTAATGTTTGAAGTTCCGAAACATCAATCATATGGTCTCGGCCATATGAATTTTAAAGTTTTGGAACTTCTTTAATCTGACATAGATCCAAAAAAGTTCTTTTTATTTAATTTTTTATTTTATTTTACATTTGTTGACCGGGATAGTCCGACTGGATGCATGTCCATTTTCAGCGGAGGCCCGGGGAGAAAATCTCCAAGGGTAAGCAGATACAGCATTACATAATACCAGCATTACAGATTACAAACAGACTATTTACAGAAATTACATAAGTAAGCAAGTTAAATAAGTTCCACAGGATAGAGTTAATCCTGAGTGCAAGTCAGGATTAAATTAAATTATACAGTAAACTTTTTAACAGATTTTTAAACATTCTAGAGAGAGTTAGCCCAGCTTGATTCATTGACATAGCCAGTTAAGTGACAAATGTTGTTCGAGTCTAGTTTTAAATTGACCTAAGGTGGAACGTAATGTAATATCAGCTGGAAGAGAGTTCCGGGATCAATTTACAGAGTTTGCAAAGAGAGAGTCACTGGCTGTGTTATTAATTTTGCTAGTCTGAATTAGTAGTTTGTTAGTGGATCGAAGCGGTCTAGGATTGTTATAGGAGGTGATAATATTTTTAAGTGCAGGAGTATTGTCTAGATTATAAAGGATTTTATAGGCCATAATCAGTTGGTTATACTGGATTAGGCTGGGTAGTTCAAGCCACCGAAGCTGATTTAGATTGATGCATTGATGTCTCTTAAAAGGCAGCCCAGTGGCAAACCTGGCAATGTGGTTGTAGCAAATTGAGAGTTTGTTAAGGACAGTCTTGTTTAAATTCGAGAGTAGAGGGGATGCATACAGAAGGGTTGAAAGAAGGTGAGAGCGAGCTATGGCAATTTTAGCTGGAGGGGTTAGGAAGGCTTTTATAGGTTCATAGGTTGATACTAGGCTATCAGCCCTAGGACCTATACAAGCCTAGCCATAACAATTCCCTGGCTATTTCTTCCTACACTATTTACTTCCCTGGACCCCTGTCTAGCAGGATGACTGACGTGATCCCCGGGGTGAATCTCCTTTCTCCCATCCAATCATCAAGGTTCCTTTTGAAGAGGACCAAAGAGACACTCTACTTGACATGTATGGACAATCTATTCCAGAGTCTGGGGAGTCTCTAGGTCAGGAATCTATCCCTCCAGCATGTTTTGTTTATTGTGATGACAAGGTTTAGATCCCTGGAGTATGTGGCTCTGAGGGATTGGGATTTCTTTAAGTGTAGCATGTCCAGCAGCTCTGGGTTTGACATGGCCTTGTATGTTAAGCAAAGATCGCCTCTGAGTAGACGATATGCGACAGAGTATAGCTGGAGTTTTTTAAGGCGGTCAGCGTAGGGCATATGCTTTAGGCCTGTGATACTTTTAGTGAGGTATTTCTGCAGCCTGTCCAGTTGTTGCAGATGTCTTGAGAGGTACATACCAAACGGGGCATTGTATTCTATAATGGGTCTAATGAGGGATGAGTACAGTGGGACAATGACCTCCTTTTTTCTGGATGAAAAGCCCTTAGTGATGAGGTGTGCCACCTAGAAGGATTTCCTGACTGTTGTGGCGATGTGGTTATCGAAGGTGAGACCACTGTCCACTTGTGTCCCTAAGTCTCTTATCACACTTTCGGTGTTTAGTGTACTGCCACCTATATGGTAATTCACGGATGCATGTTTTTTCCCAAAGGGGATAACTATACATTTCTTGGCATTGAGCTTGAGCCCATGGCTCTGGCACCAAGCATCTGTTTCTGTAAGGCCCTTTTGTAGAGTATCCACATCATTTGGGGATTCAATAATGGCTCCCAGTTTGCAGTCATCTGCGAACTTTGGTATCCAGAGTCCCTTAGTCTTGGCCTGTACTTCAGAGAAATAGATACCAAACAAGAGCGGTCCCAGGACTGAACCCTGAGGTACTCCACTTGTCACTTGTCTGGAGCTGGATTTGGAGTCGGCTACTTTTACAGTGTAGGTTCTATCAGTAAGCCAGTTAGCAACCCATTGGGTGATGTAGGGATTAATGCCCAGCTTAGTAAGTTTATCTATGATTCCAGAGTGGGGGATGCTGTCAAAGGCCTTGGCAAGGTCTAGATAGGCTGTGTGGACCACCTTTCCCTTGTCCATCAATCAGGTTCAGGAGACAAGATCGGCCCTTCATGAATCCAAACTGGGTGGGGTCCAGTGTTTGAAGGTTGCCAATGTCTTTGTTTATAAGTTCCATGATAATACGCTCCATGGCCTTGCAGATAAGGCTTGTCAGACTGATGGGACAGTAGTTTCCGGGATCCAAGGTGGATATCCCCCCCCTTGTGGAGTGGGATAACTGTAGCTCTGCGCCATTCAGTGGGCATGAAACCTGAGGTGAGGCTATGATTAAACATGACACTTAGGTGAGGTGCCAGTTCATATTGTAGTTCATGTAGTACACAGCCCGGGATGTCATCTAGTCCCATGGATGCTGTATTCTTAGCTTTGGAGAGTGCGTTTTTTACCTGTGTGGCTGTTATCACCAGAATTTGGCAATCTTCCGGTATTGAGATGGGCCATTTAGGGGGTGAGAGGAGGGTGAAGTTCGCACTGAATCGATCTGCCAGGATATTGGCAATATCCTTGGGATCAGTATATTTATTGCTATTCTTTTTTAGCTCAGAGCAGATCTGAGCATTGCAATTTAGATTCTTGACATAGTTATAGAATGCCTTGTGGTTGTCTTTGGAATCTTTGGCAATTTTATTTTCGTAACTAGCTTTGGAGGATTTTATGAGGGATCTCAGTTTCTTACTGAGGCTGGTAAGGAAGTTTTTTGCATCCTGGGATTTTCCTCTTTTTTGCAACAGTTTCTTCCTTTTGTTGTAAAGTTTGTTTATGGCAAGGGACCACCAGATTGGCTTCTTTTTTTTGGATGAAAGCCTTGAACCAGATTCTATTTTGGATGGCACGATTTATGCATGAGTGGATGTGCTCGTACAGTGTCTTATTGTAGGATTCAGCAGTTGAACTTTCAGCTCCCGTCTGCATGGGTGTGATGACGTTTGTCACTTCTGACTTTAGTAGCATGAAGTTGGCTTTGGAGAAGTTTTTTATGGAGGTTTCCTTACTGGGGGGTGGGGGTGGGATGTGGATGTTAAGGGTGATTAGCTTATGGTCAGACCTGACTAACGAGGGGGTGACTATAGGTGTGGAGCATCAATTTCCCATGTTGGTAATGACCAGGTCTAGGATATTGGAACCCCTGGTGGGACTATGGATTAGTTGATCCAGGGCATTGGAATTATGAATTCCAAGAACCGTTGGGCAAAGGTGTTGGTACATGAATAGTTTTCCCAGTTAATGGCAGGGTAGTTAAAATCACCCAGTATTAGGGTATTTGGCTCTATCTTAATATTTTCCAGTATGTTTAGAAAGGTGTAGTGAGAATCTTGGGGTATGGTGGGGGATCTGTAGCAAGCTACAATTTGGATTGCAGTCTTTCCTAGTGTTAGTTGCACCTGGAGAATTTCAGACACATTGTGTTGGGCAACTAGCCTGGTGGTGTGAATATCCTTGGTGAATATTGACACTCCTCCACCTTTAGTATTTCGGTCCTGCTTTGGTGGCCGAAAAGTGTGGTAAGAGTTGTAGCCTGGTATTGCAGGGGTGCTCTCTGGAGCCTTGAACCAGGTCTCAGTTACTGCACAGATATCGATGTTCTCCATTTTTAGGAGTGCCTCGAGAGAGTGCATTTTGAGGTTTAGACTTCTAGCATTGAGTAGCATTACCTTCAGGTTTTGCATGCTAGTACCTGTTACGGTGGTGGTTTTGTCCTTTGAACTTTGCCTAAAAAAGGCACTACAGGGGTGGCAAGAGCCTTAGCCAGTAACCTGAATCCCAGGAGTGACTGGTGCAGACCATCTTTGACAAAGCATCGTGGTCTGTCAATCATGTCATCCCAGGCAGACAGATACTGGATCCCCTTTGAATGACACCAGAAGCTTAGCCAATTGTTGAAGTCAATCATTTTGTCCTTATATTGTGGTATCATTCTGGGTGAAAGCAGGATGCTACACAGGGCTAGGGTCATACCTGCCTGGGCCACATGATCCAAGAGCTCTTCCTTGTCTCTTTTCATGTAGTCCAGGGAGGTATGTCTCAAGTCATTCACTCCAACATGGACAATGACAGAGTCATATTTGTACTTCTTGTGGAGTGACTTGAGTGCATGCATTATGTGGCGGATCCATGCACCTGACAGGCAGGTGACTGTAATTTTCTCCCGATTCAACCTGGTGAGAGGGACATCAGTGTTCCGGACTATAGAGTCACCTATCACTAAAGTGTTAGGTACATTGTCTTGCCTTAGGGACTGTTGCAGGGTGGCACACAGGTGTTGTGAACTATGTGACACTTTGGTTGTGATTGGTGCTTGTTTGTGTTTTAGCTTCAGAGGTCCTTGTTGCTTGGGCAGGTTACAGTTAAGGGCCTCTGCATATGTGGATTTAGTGTTGCTATATGTGGGTGTTGGTGGTGTGTGTTTAGAAGGGCTATGTGTTGTTTGAGGTGTAGTGTGGGTGTTAACCTTCTCCTCTTGACTGTCTAGCACAATCTTGGGTGGAGAGAGCTTTGCTTCCATTTTGGCTATGTAAGTGTATCTCTCACAGGTTGTAGTGTTGGGTGGTAGGAGGAGAGGGTTGTCTGTGTACATGAGGCAATTGCTGCATTGCCCCAGTATGCCCAGATTCACCAGGTGGACAGGAGAAATCACTGGGAGCTGACCCTTGGACATGCCTGGTTTGGTGCTTTTTTTTTTTTTTTGTAAAGTACAGGAGCTGTTTTCCCTTACCTTAGCAAGGTACTTTGCAATTATAGGCTGTTTAGTGCCTAATATTAATTTATCCTTAGTAACAAGGAGAGCTGAGTGCTTGTATCAGTTTAAGGCTTCCTAGTGCTTTCCAGCAGGTATTAGAGAAAGTGCTAGTCAAAGGGATGCTTAAAGGTAAGATGAAAAAAAATGCACACTGCAGTGTGCACTAGAGAAGTTAGACGTGAAAGTAGGTAACTTAAGTTTTACCTGTTTAAAAAGTTAAGGTTTAGTGGAGAGTTACTATTTTTAAAACAGATGGGTTGAAAGGGGTGGTCACTTTTATATTCTGGTACTATGGAATACAGTAGGATGGCCAATAAATTTAAATAGTTGAAGGGGAGGGGTTTTTGATTTAGTGATTACTCACACAAGCCAGTGAAAGTAGAGAGGAAATTAGATAAATGGTCAGATTAACATAAGAGGCAGGCAACTAGAATTCTGTAGAGTGACCCTAGTTTTTTATTGATGGTTTTGATAGTTTGGTTAACATGTAGGTCAAATTTTAGATTATTGTCTATGATGACACCTAATAGTTTTGTAGAGGTGTCAGGGGAAATTATTGTGCCGTCATTTGAATTTATGGTAAAGGTGAAAGATGTAGACCTATGTGTTGGTGAAAATAACAGCATTTTAGTTTTTTTGGTATTTAAGATCAGACAATGTTCAGAAAGCCAGTTTTCTATTGTATTAAAGGTGTTCTGGGTAGCTGACCATAACTCTATTGGAGATGTGGCTGAGCAAATCAGAGTAGAGTCATCAGCATATTGGATACAGCTGACTTTTGGGATGACAGTATAAAGGTCGTTAATGAAGATGGAGAACAGCAAGGGCCCTAGTATAGAGCCTTGTGGTACTCCAGGGGTGTTAGGTAGAAGGTTAGAGAGTTTGTTCTGCCAGAGGTAGCATTGAAACCACTGAAGGGCACTAGTATCTAGACAGAATGTTTGCAGGGTGTGGATTAAATGTTGGTGATCAACCATATCGAATGCCTTGGAAAGATCCAAGAAGAGGGCTGAGGATATATAATTATTGTTGCGATTATGGTTTATGGTGTTGGTAAAGGCTAGGTGGGCTGAAGTAGTGCTGTGATGAGGACGGAAGCCATGCTGAGTGTCTTCCATAAGGTGATTCTGGATTAGGTGGTGCATGAGTTGTCTATGAATACATTTTTCCATAATCTTTGCAAGTGGAGAGAGTATAGCTATTGGCCTATAATTGGAGAATTCAGTAGAGTTGCCTCCTTTGTAAAGAGGGATTACATAGGATATGTCCCAGATGGTGGGAATTTTAGCTTCTACTATGCTTTGATTGATTAGTATTGAGATGGGGTAAGCAATAGCATCAGCTGATTTTTGTAGGTACTCGGCAGGGAGTTGATCAGCAGAAAGTGTAGTAGGTTTTAATTTTTTGATCAAGGTACGGATAAGTGAAGTGGTGACTGGTTGGAAGCTGAATGCGAGTAGGTTTCAAGGGGTGCTACTTTCAGGACCAGGGGAGCTAGGAGGTAGTTGGCTAGCTAGGGCTTGAATTGTCTCAGTAAAGAATCAGTTAAAACTGTCAGAAACATCTTCAGGAGTTTTATCAATAGTAGTAGCAGGGATTGGGGTTGAAGTTTGTTCAGGATGTAGTAGATTATTTAAACCTGCCCAGAACCTCTGAGGGTTATTTTGAATTACTGTCTGCAAATTACAGTAGTATTATTTTTTGTCTTGTAAAATTGATTTTTTGGTTTTGTTCATGGATTGCCTGTATTTAATGTGATCTTGAGGGTCTTTAGAAGAATGCCATAAAACCCATGCTTTGTTTCTAAGGGTAATTTTGAGTTTAGACTCTTTAGATAGCCATGACACAGTTTTTGCCTTGGTTCACTTTGAACAAACAGGTGCATGCAAATCAAGGATCTCAAGGAATTTGTTGTTAAAGTATGCTACTGCTTCCTCTAAGGGGAGATGTTTTAGAATAGACCAATTACATGAGTTTAGTTCTTGTTGGAATTTGGCAGGGTCAAAGTTTTTATTGTTTCTAACCTTTCTGAGTAAGGGTTGTTGGAAATTAATGGCTTTGTGCTTAATTACATATGTGAGAAGGTGATCGCTTAGGCCATCAAGGAGGGTACCAGAGGTGTACAGTTGTGGGTGACTATTTATTAGTACCCAGTCAAGTATGCTTTCTTTTTGGTTGGGTTTACCTATCCTGGTAGGGGTGGATATAATTTGTGTAAATGCATGCAGGTTAATATGGGTGGTTGGGAATTCTGAGGAACAGGTGCCCAGTCTATGTTAAAGTCTCCAAGTAGTAGGGTTTCTTGGGGGTAATGATATGATAGCCAGTGCAGGATATCTTCAAGTGTAGATATATTGTTACCTGGGGAATGTACATACAAATGATAATGCATTTATTTTTATTAAGTTGCAATTTGGTGGCAAGAATCTCTGAGTTATTAATCTGAGGTGGTTGTATTACATCTATGGTGACATTCAATTCAGATTTATACTTTTCTTAGTCATAAATGAAACCTATTGGTTTACATTTGCTATTACTTTTTATGTGGTTTTAGTGGTGATTAATAGTAATCGCTAGTGGGTTTTTTTGATGTTTTGTGTTTAGATCAAATTCACTGGTGATTATTCATTATAAATTCATAGATAGGTATCTAGATAGATAAATAGATAGCTAGACAGCTAGACAGAGAGCTAAATAGCTATAAAGAGACAGATAGTAATATGATCACTCAATTCTAATTTTTGCAAAAAAATTATATTTCTAAAAACATGTTGCATAATTACTTCAAAAGGTCACTGCCTGCATTTCTTTTTTAAAGAATAACCATTTGTTGTAGTGTCATAGGACCTGAACTACTGTAATTATTATTTTATTTTATTTTATGTTATTTTATTTGTGTTGGCATTCACTATACCCAAAGAGTAATCTTTAACTGCATCATTGTTAGGTATAGAAATTACAGCACATAATTCTCTAAATAACAAAACCAGGTGCATTCTTTTATTTGAGCATTAGATGAGCCTACTGGTGCTACAGTTGAAGACAAATGTCTGAAAAAGTCGTACTCATCTATTTCTCCAGACTTGTAGAAAATAAGGGATATAATCATTTGTTAGAGTAAACGCAGGATTTTAACAGGCTCTTCATCAGTTAGAATATTTTAGTCTTCTTCTTCTTCTGGCTTTTCCCAGTTAGGTGTCACTACAGTGGATTACCTGTCCGATCATGATTGGCAGTGGAGTTTTGCGGTGTCGAGCTGCCAGCCCAGCGCCCAACCTTCCACAGAAGACACACACACTCACGCATTCACTCACTCCTAGGGCCAATTTAGACTGTCCATTCCACCTACAGTATGTCTTTGGGATGTGGGAGGAAACCGGAGCACCCAGAGGAAACCCACGCGACCACAGGGAGGACATGCAGACTCCACACAGAAGGAACCCCAGCCGAGGATCAAACCAGAGAACCTTTTGCTGTGAGGTGGCAATGCTCACCACTGCACCACTGCAGCTGCCCACTCAGCTTTTTATGACTTCCTACAACCAACTAACCTAAAAAGTGACCAAATGATATTTAAGGCTTTGGCGTTTTTTAACAATATCTAAAAATCTACTGAATTATTTAAATACATAATATAGTGCCTTGTGAAAAACATGCTTATATCTTTATGAAAAGCCGAAAAAACATTTACTCATTAATTTAACTTCAATTAATCAAAAACAAAACAGAACAAAAAGCTTCAGATTTCATAAGAACAAATCAGTGCATAAAAATTACCAATAATAGCCCTCTAGTACTTTAATGCTATCAGTCATTTTGGTAAGATCATTTTTTCTGACTTGACTGTCTGGTGAAATAGTAGCTCATATAATTATGTTTGTGAAGCCAGTATATTTTTCCTAGGGTGATATTCGTCTCTTTCCAAGATACTGTTTTGTCTAAACATGTAATACATTCAGCAGCTATTCACAGTAAGTATAAGGTACCTTGCCAAAAGGTGCACAAAAAAGATTTATGTTGAGTGGATTCTCATTTTTCAAGCTTGCTAAACAAAACATTGTGCATATTTTTAATGGACTCCTTAGTTCCTTGTCATATCTATTAGCAACTGTTTAAAACTATTTATCAGATAATGTAGACATATGTATTTGCATACAGATCACATCCCTCAGTACACTAAGTTTCCTAACCTACCTGATCTCATTCTTATTTAATTCCTGTTTCCTTTGTTTCTTTGTCCTTGATTTAATTTTGATCACCTCTTTATGTCTGTTAATTTTGCCAGTTTTCTGACCATTTCTTGTTCAATAGAAGGCAAAAATAATCAAGTTTCATAAGCAGTAAGAAATTTGTCTTAATTTCTGTTATTTTGATTTATTTATTTTGTTTATGCATTTATGCATTTATTGAAGCTGGTAGTAATTATTTAATTACAGAATAGAGTATCCACTGATATTACTGATCAATTACCCAGTGACATTACAAATAACTCTCAGACATTTTTTTAACCTCTTCTGTTTCCAGAAAAATGATAATAGCAAAATCCCAGTTAATTGACTTGAGGTGTGCAAGTGTCTTCATGTTAAAAATTAAACATACATGTGCTGGAATTATGCTAATTCTGTTGGAACAGACACACAGACACACACACACACACACACACACACACACACACACACACACACACACACACACACACACACACACACACACTCACACACAGAGAACACACATATCATGGATAAAGACCATTAAATGAAGACAGTTCTCGGACCTTTGCCAAAAAATCATACATTAATAGTGTATTCATTTTTTTTCCCTTCAAATGCTCAATGTTCATGCATGATGTCTCAAAGGCACTGTAAAGAACATAAATAAAATGTTAGTATGAAGTCCAGGATGCAGACAGTGTTCACTGGTAGCTTTGAAATAATTATACTTAAAAAAGACATTATTAACTTAGTTGATATATATGATGCATTGCTGTATGCCCATAAATATTTTAAAGTTTTAAATCACATAAGCGAATGCAAGTTATTACCTTTGTGAAGTGAAGTACACTAAATATATGCACAATGCTGTATAAACTGTGTGCGATGTGTGTTTTGTGATATTTACTGCTATATGTTTAGTGCTTCATTGAGCAAATGAGTTAAACTTGCAACAAGTACCAGCACAGTCATTGCAAATTTAATGAGTTTGGCAGATTGTTTTGTTTCTGCTATTTGGTATTATACCTCAAATCTTTCATTTGGTCTCCATACAAAATCTTCTCTGTAAGTTATATGCTTTGAGAGAAGATTCATGAAATGGGAATCTGTTAATGCAACACTTTACTTTGAAAATTCCCAAAGTTCCATATGAAAGTAATGGCTGAATTTAGGGCCTTATGTCTTAAAAACATAGCAAGGGACAGCGTAGAATTTATTTCAATGGTGAGCAAATATTCTGTCAACTACCTACAAGTTAGAAATGGTTTGACATTGTATTGTGCTCTAAATGACATTATAATTCATTGTGCAGACTCATGATACATGCATCTTCAATAATAATCACACTTCTCAGTTTGCATTGCTTGGGTATAGCCGTATGATTTTTTTACTTGAGATGTTTCCTTACTTCTCATAGGTTACTGATCTTCTTATAGGTTCATAGGTGTCTACTAGGCTAATGGCCTTGGAGCCTTTACAAGCCTAGCCCATAGAAGTGCCCTGGCATCGTGCCACCCGATGTTAGTTCCCAGGACATATGTTTTCCACTGATGAAGGCGGTTATGCCGAAACTGGTATGGAAGAATAAACTATAAATTACCTACTACATGGTGTTATTCTGTGTTTTTGCCTTATATACCTTAGTGCTGGTCATTTGTGTTTTGATACAGCATCATGGACCCCAGCTTCTGCAAGAGAACTATGTTGGCTCAGAATGCAAGTCTGAGGCCTGGGATAGCTTGTCCAGGGACTGGTGAGCAGTATCACCACCATTATAATGAACTCAAATGAAGGAAGAGAGGTACTTTGTATCAGTGGATCCACAAGGCACAGACGGGCAACACCCCACAGATATGTAAGTATATTTTCTAGTAATTTATATAAATATACAAGCTCAATCTGTGAAAAACTGGAATGCATAATGGTTTCCCTCGGTTACAACAGCTGCAAAAGATAGGGCTTGTAATGTGCAGGTCACATGCAAGGCATTTAGCCAGGATGAGGTAAGCATGCGGTTTGTAAGAAAATCAATAAAGTAATAAATGAATGCATAACTTAATAATAAAATAAAAAATACAGATATTGAAATCTTAACAGTCATGCATGTAATACCTGGGACATCACAGACTTCCATTAACATGTCAGTGGATATCTGAACTGTAAAAGCAAATAAAAGCAAGTAAGCATGCAGTACTGTGTAGCATAGTTTCCAACCATTGCTTAATGTTGCTGAATACCCAGATTAAAAATTACTGTTGTGGTCCACTCATTGTCAGAAATGTGCTGTTGATTGCAGTCAATAACTCATTAGGGTAAACATGTATGCTAACAGAAGTCCTAGGCAGCTATCCATGTGTGTGAATGCAAGTTATGAAATTATATTAATCAATATAGTGTAAAAGGAGACAGTGCTGTGATAATGTTGCATTTCAAATAAATTGTTCAGTATTACTGTAGTCACTGCTTATGGGTGCTAATCCCATACCAGCCAACTGAAAAATTGTGTTGTTTTCAATACTGTTGTATCATTTCATCAATAAAACATAACCATTGTGCACCCAAACACTGTTGAGATTGGCCATAACCAAACTATTGGAGAGGTTCCACACATGCAGATTGATAGGGGTGCTCAAAGGAGGCCTGCTACACCTCCATTACCTGTTGCAGGTGTCTCATCGTGTGTCACTCTGCATATGTTTAGGGTCATCATGAAGGCAGAAGCATGTTCAGAAAGGAACTCCAGACAAATGCTCAGGGTCACAGATGCAGCACAGTCTGACATCCGTGACTGGCCCCATCGTATTGCTGATATCCTGGATCAATTGACTAACCCAGTGTAAAGAGGTAGGTCTGAGACAGATCACACAAAATCTGTCATAGAATGTGCCTTGTCTGTGATGGAACATCTGACTGGAGTTGAACACCAACCTCATGGAAGTAGGTCAGCAATTACATCTGCTGAGAGTCAACGTGGCCGTGCCCAATCACATTCCCATTAGTGGCAGTACATCCATTGCTCCAGAGGGGAGTGTGATGACCACACCAAGACATAGCAAAACACTGGCCCATGCTCCTGGGCATTTCCATGAAGAACACATGCCCACCAGACATCAGTCACCTTCAGGTAGTAGCACATCTGACCTTTCACGTGGAGGTGCCAGTGCAACTCCTGGCAGAGCCAGTTTTCATGTTCAGAAGTGGAGATGATGAACTGTCAACCCTACCATGCATGGCTGACAGCTGTCCTATGTACAGACATGTAGGGCTAGCACTGATCTTGGCTGTATTCATCCAAATGCGCACAGACCAATGTCACTTTGAGAGCACCTGCATAGGTTCATAGGTTCATAGATTAGTACTAAGCTAACTGCTCTTGTGAGCCATTTTAAGACTAGCCAATCATCCCTTGTGAGACACAAACCCTGCACCTTGTGTTTGTAAGGTAAACACCTTAAACATTAGGCCACCCTCCTAACTCCTGTGCAGACACACATACACACAACATTTCCATGGTCCATCTTGCCTGCTTCCCTTGCTTACTCACACACAGGCTTGCAAACCTATTGGGTCAGCCTAGGCCCTGCACCCCCACAGAACACCCTGTGCAAGTGATGATAACTGTACCACATTCCTATCATCTTTCTCATGTATGCAGGGAAATAAAGCTATGTGTCTGATGCACAGGGTTACTATCCACATTAGGATGAATTCCGTTCATCTCTTGGTGCTGTTAACATGCCACTTGTACTAGTCATTTGCAGATATTGTAGTCTGCCATTTATAGTGTGGATAGCATAATAATTTGTCTATGTTAAAATGGATGTTGTTGTAAGGGTAGTGGAGTCACACAATGAAATGTGTCTCATGGAAATATCTATGTTTCTCTTTCAGGATTGTGTAGTTCACACCTATGGGTACACATCTTCAATCAACCTATCAACATCAGATCACAGGATTGAATGTAAGCACAGAAGACAGCTTTCATCAGAATGGTAATACAGTATAGGTTCATAGGTTCATAGATATTTACTAGGCTAATGAACACAGGGGCGTTTTTAAGCCTAACAATGTTTCCCATACCTCTGACAAGTTCTAATACCCTTAATAACTGTAAGCAGGGGTTTGGGAGATAAAACATTTACAAGCAGGGGCCTAGGAGATGAACCATTTACAGTTTTCCTGTGTCCATTAGAGATACAGGTGCCAAATCAGGGATGAATTCCCTGTTCCCCATCCAGTTGTCCAAGTTGCACTTGAATTGTGTTAGGGAGGAACTCTGCTTCACATGGATGGGGACCCTGTACCTTAGAGGGGATAATCCCTAGGATACTATATATATATATATATATATATATATATATATATATATATATATATATATATATGGATCAATATCACAGGCAAGGTATAATTCTTTAGAATTGGTAATTCTGGTGTTGTTTGTTTTGTGGATATGCAGGAGGTCCAGAGTGGGGTCTGACAATGCCCTGTATGCCAGGCATAGATCTCCCCTCAAAAGCATGTAGGAGACAGAATACAGGGATAAGGCCTTGACACGGTCTGTATAGGACATTTTACTTATGTCCTGTATTGGCTTAGTGAGCAACCTCTGTGGACATCCCACTTGTTGGATATGATATGCCTGGTTAGGTACATACCAAAAGGGGCATTGTACTCAATGATAGGTCTGATGAATGCCGAATACAGTGGAACAAATGACTTCCTTGGACTTAGATGCCATACCTTTGTTTATAATTTGCTCAACATAGAATGTTTCCTGAATACTGTAGACATGTGACAGTCAAAGGCTAGATTACTATATTTGTGTGTCCCTAAGTCCCTGACTACTGGGACAACTGTTATAGGTGTATTGTCAATATGATAGTTACCAGGGATGGATGACTTCCCAAAGGATAGTTTTACGCATTTCTTGGCATTTAGTTTTAGTCTATGGCTCTGATAACAGTTTCATGTCTGTGTGAGCCTTTCCTGGACAACATTTGTGTCAGTGTGGGATTCAATGACAGCTACTAATATGTAATCATTTGTAAATTTAGTCAGTCAAAGACCACTGGCATTGGCCTTGACTACAGAGAAGTAAATTACAAAAAGGAAAGGTGCAAGGACTGATTCCTGAGGGACTCCACTTATGACTGGCCACTTTGTAGAGGAGGATTCCCCAGTTCTAACTTCCTGGATCCTGTTCGTGAGCCAGTTGGCTATCCATCGAGTAACACGCAAGTTTGTATCTAACCTCTTGAGTTTTTCAGCAATGTCTGATTGGGGTATAGTGTCAAATCCCTTGTCAGAGCAAGGTAGGCAGCATGAACAATTTTTCCATCATCCCTTGCTTTGGTTACATTCTAAAAGAAGTCCACCAAGTTGAGTAAGAATGATGTTCCCTTGACTAAGCCAAACTGGGTTGGGTCCAGTGTCTGGAGGCATGCTATATCTCTGCTGATCATTTCCATGATAATTCTTTCCATGGCTTTACATATAAAACTAGTGAGACTGATGGGTCTGTAGTTTCCAGGGTCTGTAGATGGCCAACCTTTGTGCAGAGGGATTACTGTTTGCTGTTCTCCATTTGAGAGGCATGAAGCCTGTTTGGAGACTACTCTTAAATAGTAAATTCAGCGGCCCTGATATGTCATGTTACATGCTATTTAGATGGCATCCTGGGGTATTGTGTGGGCCCATTAACACAGTATTTTTGGTATTAGATAGAGCATTAAGAACCTGCTCATTAGTAATAGCAGGGGGAGTTAGACTTGATGGTATTTCCTGAGGTAAAGTTGAAGAGGAGAGAGGGGTAAGGTTGGAGCTGAATTTATCAGCCAGGAGGTTTGCTATATCTTCTGGCTCATTATAGGTGGCTTCATTTACAACTAGCTCGGCACACAACTGTGTATTGCCTTTGAGGTTGTGGACATAGCTGAAGTATGTTTTGTGGTTGTCCTTGGCCTGGGAGGACAAACTTGCCTCATACTTGGCTTTGGTAGACTTTATTTGTCCTCTGAGTATTTGTTTAGTTTGAAGAGAGTGCTTGAATCCTGCTGTGTGCTGCACATCCCGAGTTTTGCCATGATTTTCTTCCCTCTGTTCCACGGGCTATTGATTCTGTGATTCCACCAGGGTAGCTTGACTTTCGCTTTGTTCTGTACTTCTTCCTAGTGGGTACAGCTGCCTCTGTGCAGCTATTAACATGACTGTACAGTGTGTTGGTGAATACTTCTGCATAGGCCGCAGTGTTCTCAGGGTTTATGGGGGCTTGATATTTGACCAGGTTATCACCTATTAGCTGGAGGTTAGCCTTAGAGTAGTTCCTAAATATTCCATGTTTAGCTGGGGGTCCAGGTTTTTTTCACTTCAAAGGAGACCATTTTGTGTTCTGACCTTACCAGGGAAGATATTACAGTAGGGGGTGTGCATCACTCTCCCATATTAGTGAGGACCAGATCCACTGTTGTTGCACCCCTGGTTGGTGCATTGACTATCTGGTCCAGGTAGTTTGTGTTTACAAAATCCAGGAATCTCTGTGCCTGTCCATTTGGTGTCATATAGGATTCCCATTTAATAGTTATGTAATTAAAATCAGCCATGAATATGTTATTGGGTTGGATGGTTAGTGTTTCTAATAAGTTTAAGTACATGGTATAGGTTTTCTGGGTCATAGACGGAGGCCTATAGCATGCAAGAAAGTAATATTGGATTTTTCCTCTGATGATTTGAACAAAGAGCAGCTCAAAGGCATTGTCTTGTTTGGCCAACCTTGAAGTATATGTAGTTCTGATGTAAATAGAGACATCTCCACCTTTAGTCCCTGCCTGTGAAGTAGCTGGCCTAAATGTGTGGAAGGCGGTATAACCTTGCACTGTTGGTGTGCTTTCTGTGGCTATAAACCATGTCTCAGTGACCGCACAATGTCGGCATTCTCTAGGGTGAAGAAAGCTTCTAGGGAGTGGATTTCTTTGTTTAAACTCCTAGCATTGAGGAGTAATACCTTCAGATTTCCTTGGTTTTGACTTGTTATATCAGAAGTGCTTTCAGTTTGGCATTGCCTAAAAAGGCACTATGGGGGGAAAACAATGATTTAGCAAATATTCAAAAGCCTAGAGGGGAGAGATGCAGACCATCCCTGCCAAAGCAGCATGGCCTGTTGGTCATCTCCTTCCATGCTGACAAATACTGCACCCCCCTAGAATGACACTAGAAACTAAGCCAATTATTAAAGTCATTGATCTTTGTTCGAATTGTGGAATCATCCTTAGAGAAGGTGAAATGCTGCTCTCATACTAGCCTGGGACACATATTCTGAGAGCTCCAAGATGTCTCTCTTAATATAGTCAGGAGAGGTAAGTCACAGGTCATGTACTCCCACATGGACTATAACTGAGTCATATTGGTGCTTGTGGTCTAATCACATGAGTGCATACATAATGCGGCAGATCCTAGTACCTGGTAAGCAACTGGCCATGCCTTTCTCCTTACTCAGCCTGGTAAGAGGTGCATCAGTGTGTCTCACAATAGAGTCTCCAATGACTAGAATGTTAGATTTTGTGGTGGCTTGTCATATGGGCTTATAGATTGAGCCTCCATGAGATGTAGCTCTATGTGTTGATGTGGGTGTTGCTTTGAAAGAGTCCATTTGGGGCTGCTGAGGGTATTTGTTATTTGTACTTCATCTAGGAGGTCTTTGTGGTTTAGGAAGGCTACATTTAAGTGCCTCAGGATATGTCTGCTGTAAATTGGTTGTGATGGGTATGGAGTGTGTACTACTGACTACCTTATTGACATTAGGAGTACGTTTATGTGAGAGCTTTGCCTCCAGTGACATTGTGTACATACATCTCTCACATACCATTTCCGTTTGTTTGAGGATGAACTGGCTGTCAGTAAACAGAAGGCAATTTCTACATTGCCTCAGGATGCTCATATCCATCAAGTTGGTAACAGACACAGAGGAAAAGTTCATATCCATAGCAATGGACCATTTTTTTATTGATTAGACAGTTGTGAGAATATCAATGTCACATGTATCTGGTTTGCAACTATGGGGACAGTGCTTGTCATTGCAGGCTAGCTGTCCTGTGTGTAACTAGGTATTGGTGAAAATTCAGTCATGCTTTTACAGGAAAAATGTCTCTCAAGGTGTCTGAGTCTGTACAGAGCACTACCAAACAATTGTGGGGATAAAACGTATACCCTAAAAATTTCAGGATGATATATTTATGTAGATATTCTGAATTTAGACACAGATCGAGCAGTGCTTACTGAAAAAAAATAACCTGTCAAGAATGATGAAAAGAGTGGAGTCACATGAATGGCTACTGCCTAGCTACTACTAGTGTTGGTCTCACCACAGCTTCACACTGCTCTGATACAATGCTCCTTTACTTCTCCTCTCACCAGATGCAAAACATTAGCATGAATCCCAAGGTAAGAAGCAGGCCATAGCATGGTTTGGTGATTTACAGTCTTGTCCAAGATGATGCAAGGGTCTGTACTTTTGTTGTAGCCTATTCCAGGGAGATACCTTGAATAGCAACTAGACCAATTAGTTCAGTTTTGCATGTATTATGCCTTGGGTTCCGAGGTTCATAGGATGTGACTAGGGGAGTGACTTGATAGTGATTAGAAGCATAGTGTTGCATCACAATATAATTATCAATGACAGATGACATGAATTTCTAAAGTTTATCTGGCAAGGTCCTCTGTGGCAGTGATCCATGTTAGATAACATTTTCACAGCAATTCATGCAGCCTGCCCTTCAACAGAGTAATGGAGGTGCTCTGCTTGATATGAATGTGAGGCCTACTGCAGAGGACTGTTCACCATCAGAGATGTTCCTGTCCCTCAAACATGTCCTATGTACATCATACTGTACATTTAGGTTCCTGGAACACATAATTGTAGTCACACATTATCTTATACAACTTCCATTTGCTGTCTGGTTGTTTGAAATACATTGTAGCCTTGCAATGCTAAATTACTTACTGCAAACTCAAACAAGTTTTCTGTGCATGCACAGACATCCACATCTTCACTGCAAAGAGTGCCTAGAGAGAGTGTGTTTTACGCTGCAAACTCCAAGGTTCTAGAAGCATGACCCTTACTTTGCTGGAGTTGTACATTATCACATTTGTAAGTCTGCTCTTGCAACCCTGCCTAATAACAGGATTTTGGTTCAAGCAAATGCCAAATTCCTAGCAAAGCAGTGTACTCAATCCAACATGTTTCCCCACATTGCCAGGTACTGTTATAACTTAGAATGACACCATAAACATAATAGCATCTTACATGTATGCATCTGTCAGGCCACTGTGTAACCATGGCCTTGTTTGACGTATACACAAGCAATAATCTATTGCTAATGACATTAACAGTGTATGTTGAAGAGATGTGGACAGGGTCCCGTAGGCTAAAGTAAAATGTTCTGACTAACATCTCACATATACACACACATGAAGTTGGCTGAAGTTTGAAAACCCCTCTCTAAGTTTACAAACTAAAACCATACCAGTGTGGAATTTACATGTACAGTCTTTTTCATGGAGACTCACACACAGTCAACTACAGTGATAATAGAACCCTTACATATCTAAGTTTCAAAGTATAGAACACAATACTTATTGCATGCACCACCACTCAAGTCTAATATTAGCATGACTTTAGGGAATCTTAATGTAGCTGACATCGGCAGGCCTTATGGAGGACAACCGTTTGGAGGCCTGCATCAACTCCAAAGCCCAAAACAGTGTAAAACCATGCCAGCTTCCAAGTCATTGTCATTGTGGGATTCACACGTATAGTCTTTTTTTATGGAAAGACACATGCATTTGGCTGCAGGTAGAACAGAATCCCTACCTATCTAAGTTTACAAACTTTAGATTTCAGTACTTATTGCACATGCCATGGCTTGAGCCTGACATTAATATGACTTTAGGTAATGTTGTAGTAAATGACATCAGCAGGCCTTATGGAGGACAACTGTTTGGAGGCCTGCATCAACTGCAAGGCCCAAAAGCAGTGCAAAACCATGCCACTTTGGAATTCACACTTGTTCAATAGGGGAATTCACACACACAAAGTGGGCTGGAGTGAGATTAGAAGTCCTACCTACATTTACAAACTACAGTGTTCAATACACACACCACAACTCAAGTCTGACATTAACATGACCTTAGGTAATCTTATAGTAGATGACATCAGCAGGCCTTGTACAGGCCCAGAGTTTGGGGGCCTGCATCAACTGCAAGGCCCAAAACAGTGCAAACCCATGTTACTGTGAAATTCACACTTGTTCTGTAAGGAGATGCACACACATGCACATGGGCGTATGCACGAAGTGGGCTGGAGTGAGATTAGATCCCATATCTAAACACACTTACAGAACACAGTACTTAACACACACACACCACATCTCAAGTCTGCTTTGTAAATGACTGCAGGTGAACTGATTCTAGAGGACCTAACCAAGCCCTGTGATGAACAGCTTGGGAGGCCTGCAGAGTCACATTGCATCTTACTGTCATCTGCAGCTAGTAGGCTAGCATACATGCAAACATATGGCTTCACAATATATGTACATATTCTTATACTGTGCCATACATTTTCAAGGTTTTCACATGCAATCTTAGGGAGACATGTGGTCTTGAATAGTAAGGCACTATAACTCTTGATTGTCCAGATGTTTGCAGCAAGTCCATAGGTTTGACTCATATTTATGTGTGTTTCACACTAAACTGTGGTTTGATGTCAAATATGGCATCATTTACAAATGAAGTGAGAGAAGACTGCCAGAAATCTGAACTTCAGACATCCCAATAGTCCTTCAAATGCAACACATGTTATTCTATTCACTTCCACATTTTGTAAGTGCATTATCTAAGACTGAGAACTTACTTTTGGTCAATTGTCCAACATTATATGTGGCTTAATACAGCTTTCTTCTGTATGATTTGGGCATGTTGGGTACTAAAGACATATATATATATATATACATACACACACTTATATGTATCTATCTATACACACACACGTGTGTGTGTGTGTGTGTGTGTGTGTGTGTGTGTGTGTGTGTGTGTGTGTGTGTGTGTGTGTGTGTGTGTGTGTGTGTGTATGTGTGTGTGTGTGTGCACATATAGATATATATGTCTATATGTCTATAATGTTTTTAAAATAAATTGCACGAGGAGCAATGGATTTGCGCTCTGCTTAACTAAGTGTAAGGGCATGCGTGATGGCATTTTTGGACCTGTTTACGCATTGATAAGCAGCGCACAAATGGGATGCACATTGCTTACATCAGATACTTACTATTTCATAAACTGACTCCTTTCCCACACCTAGCTGTACTCCAGGCCAGGATTTTGTGTGTTACACAGTCTGACCTCTGTCCCTATTTTTGCTCTGTTGCATTTCATGCAAACTGGCTAAAAAGTATTAAGTAGGTTGTAGACATGTAGAGCAGTTCACAAATGTGTAATTAATGTGAGAAAGAGGTTAATAATAGTATAGCACACACACAATAGCAGTCTGTAAAACACAACTTATTACTAGTTCACATCTAAAATATCTAGCTATCCCCAGATTAGACCCCTGAACATCATTGCACATGTTGACTGCCTTTGTCCTTTGAGCCACAGAAGTTGCTTGACAGAAAGGGGATCATGCATCACACAGTCACCTGCATAAATATGTGCACTGTAATTCCTCAGTTACCTAACGCATACCATGTAGGATCACATTCTATATTGCTATCCTGAGACTTTATGGCATATTAACTGCATGCAATGCTCATATAGCATAGCTGAGTTACTGTTATGGCACTTACAAGGGGACACTGCTGTTTTGAGGGGTGGGAAAACAAATCCCATGTTCTGCTAGGATACACACTAATCTGTCATTTAACCTCACATTCTTACATCTCCCATGAATGATGTACCATTAATCTGTTGCAGTAGGACTGCATGAATATTCCATGCATAAGGCCTACTAATTACACATGGAGACATGATAGTGGAATGGGTGTTTGTAGTCCCACGTGGATGTAATTTCAGTCCAAAGAGCCCACCATAGTTACTTGTATAATGTACCAAGTCCATAACTACAATGACATATCATAATATTCAACTAGATTACTGTGTAGGTTACAGACTTACCTTGCAAATGCAGCAGTTGACACAACTATAGTTCAGGACTGACTCTATCTGATGCAAACAGTCCACAGCCAATACATGGATAGGTACAGGTTGTGTGAGTTGACTGGCATCAATTTTAATATATGTATGTTAGTAATAGTAAGGTATTAGTCCCTAGGTCCCTAGGTTGTCAGTGAATGTGCTATGCATTGTCTCTAAGCCAAAGCCAGGGCATAAAGATCATGTCTACATCTTCCTACAGGGACATCAGCAGAGGGTTACTCCTTCGAGTCCTCCTGTGACTGTGGCTGTGGTAACCTTGGCACTGGTGGGGACTGTGTATCATTTCCTTTTGCTTATTCTGTTGCAGCTGTTTCTGCAGGATCAGATTGTGTAGCATAGCAGATACTGTGAATACCTGTGCACATGTTCATGGAGAATACTGCAGGGCTTCACCAGATATATCAAGGCACCAGAACAGTGACTTCAGAAGCCAAAACACCTGCTCTATGATGTTATTAGTTTGTGCATGTGCCTGATTATGGTGTTCTTCCATGGGTGCATGTGCATTTATGATGGGTGTCATCATCCACAGTTCCAGGGCATAGCCAGCATCCCCCAGTAAATGGCTCTGTGGGATGCCACCCCAAAAAAACTTCCAGTACAGCTGTAATGTTTGCCAGATATGGGAGTCATGATAACTGCCAGGGTAGCAGCATGCATATTCATGATAATCCCTTGGGCATTGCGCATGACTTGGTAGCTGATGGAGTGGTATCCCTTGTGGTTAATGTATATTCTATTCAGCTCACCAGGTGGTGCCTTGATGTGTACATGAGTGCAATCTATGGCACCCAGTGCTTCAGGGTAGTTTGCTACACAGTAGAACTGTTGCATATAGCTGGCCGTCACCTCAGGGGAAAGGGGAAGGGATATGTGCTCACAGGTCTACTTTACAAGACCGAACTCCCACTTACCTGACTTTCATAATAGCATGACAAAAAAGCCGACAACAACATACCAACAACAGCCCAGAACACCAGCTTTCAACTCCAAGTAAGTAACCACTAGGCCACCATGTTAAACTTTGCCACTTACCTCAGCTGTAGTGCGATCTCAGAATTGGCATATTTAGTCAGGGGAGGGTTAATTTGCTTCAATTTTCTTTATTTTTTAGTTTGGCCAAGCAGTTGCTTATCTGGAGTTAAAAGTTGGTGTTCCAAGCTGTCTGTGATATGCGGTTGTTTGCTTTTTCATCTCGGTATTATGAAAGTCAGGTAAGCGGAATTTTGGTCTTGTATAGTAGACCTGTGCTCACTGGCATGTGGCAGCATAGCATACAAAAACTGGTGGAGTATCCTGGAAGCAGATAGCTGTGAAACTCACATCATGTCCCCAGCTGGTCTTTGAAAAGTACCTGTAGCTAGTATCCTAAGGGCTACACATACCTTAGTTTCAATTGGTATGGGTTCCCCTCTGTCAGCTCTGGCACTGAGTTGAGTTTTTGTAATATGTCCCTGTCCACCCTGTAGTTCTGTACAATCTCCAGCTTATGCAGCTCCTGGAAGGTTAACCTGGACCTGAACACTTTTATCCTTTTTGGCCTAGACCTAATGTCAGCACCACCAGCAGCACTGACTTCAGCATCTAATAAACATAGATGTAGAATTGCTACAGCAGCCCCTAACATTACATCAGTTAATATTTCCAAGTCTCTACTCCAATGGTTCAGAGTACTGAGGGAAAATCATAACGTAGGATGTATGCATACTTTATACAGTTCTGGAGTAGGTCCACCATGTGGGATGGGCTAATTCTGATGTAGTTCACAGGCTTATGATATAAATTACATGATTTAAAGGCCCTGCTTTAGTGCACAAATGCAAAACTGTATATTCTTAACTGAATATATCCAGTTTCCATTTATAGATGTCTACCTCATGACTTAGACGTGGGTGATCTGGTCACGTGAACAAGCTAAGCTATCCACAAACTGCAGCAAGTGGCATGTTGCGCAAACATGCATTGTAAGCAGAAAAAAAAATATTATAAGTGATATGACAAATCCCCCCAATGTCATCCACATTCAGTGGGAATATAAACACGGTGTGGGAGCCTACACAAAGTGGATATCCATACCAGGTTGCTGCCTTTACAATTCAACACATCCATGGCATTTACCCCTGATATGGATAATATGTATGCTGGCAGCCTAGAAACTACACAGTTCATAGCTGTGTAAGCTGGTTAACAGCAAAAAAGCAGAATTGTGCAGACCTGACACAAGGTCTTACAGTACTTTTGTCTAGAGTACATTATAATAGTGTTCTTTTACATTTTTTTCTTTTTTTCTTTTTATATTAAGCATGGTTGCACAATGCGGTGTATAGAGCAAACAAGCGGGAATTTATTAAAAAATATTAATTTGACATAATTCTTGCTGTTTTCAGACATTCACAGTGTATGATTGGTACATTTATGTATGGGATCTTACCTTTTCATGGGAATTATGTTCATATTTGTGGATTTTTACATCCCCTTCTTTCATTGTGGACTCCTGTACTAGGAAAATTTACAAGTACACTGCTAACATGGACACAGAGTCTACAAAGATACATTATGGGTTGTTGGATCTCTACACCTGGTTATTCTGCATAAAATTCAGTTAGTTAAGGCAAAATATGCATTGCATGAAAGGTTCCTTAGCTGTGCATGTACGTGTATGATTGTGCACTGCTACATGGAGTTTTTTTAATCTAAAATTGGTTGCGCCTGAGTAAGCTTTACTGAATTTCCCTGAATATTTATATAGGTTAGAAATACAGTGTTAGTACTACGGGAAGGATACTGATCTGTTGCTCAAAACTTTCAGGAATACGGAGTTATAAGACTGAATACCCTTCCTGATAGCAGTCACTTCATTACATGACAGGAGCTATGGATTACTAGCCATTGTGACAGTACTAAGTGCCAGCTTGCAGTTGTATGACATGGGGACTTTCAACACAGTTTGTCCTGCTGGCACAAACTATCTGTGATTACACATTGGGCCAACAGCATAAATTCATAATGGAGTATCAAAATATGGCAATACAAAGAATGTGTATAAATGTACAATCAAAGCTGTAAGTCGCGTGAAGCACAGTATCCAGTCAGAAAAACATTTGTGTTATATTCGTCACAGTTCGGACAGTTGTGATAATGCACTACTTTATTTACTTTGTTCGAGCACATAATGCTAGAAAACTGAAATACCGTAGAATTGCAAAACTAATATTTATATATATATATATATATATATATATATATATATATATATATATCTATAAAAAAATCTTGGCCCTCTTGTGAAACCATTGCATGAAAGCAGGAGTGTTGCCTTTGGTGATTTACATGATTTTTTTACTTTGTTTCACCTAGAGGCTGGTATATAGTTTGTTATATCATATACATATGCATATATATATATATATATATATATATATATATATATATATATATATATATATGTGTGTGTGTGTGTGTGTGTGTGTATATGTATGTATATACATATACATACATATCTATCTATCTATCTATCTATCTATCTATCTATCTATCTATATACATACATACACACACACACACACACACACACACACACACACACACACACACACACACACACACACACACACACACACACACATATCTATATCTATATATGGATAGCCATAAACATTAAGCTATGAATAAGGATGGGAAATCCTGACTGATCAAAATGGATTAGATAAACTGACTATCGTACTGAGTGATGTGTTTAGTGAGTTATAAATTGAAACAGAGGACTTATGTTTCTTCTCACATATAAATAGTGGGGCCAATATCACTTCTTCAAAGTGACTGACTGTTGAATCCCTATTCCTCGAACTTATTCCATTGAAAACTAAATCCAGTGGAATGTTCATTTAAGCAAATTTCTCCCAGGAACAGAAAACTAGCTGGCCATTTTCTGGAATTTGTCATTTTCCCCACTGTACAGCAATCTCGGATTTGGTATATTTAATTAGGGGTTTGGGGGGGCTGGGTGAGGGGGGGTGTAGCCCCCTCATCTGGCTGGGTTTTAAATAATGTGGTTTTATTGATGGTAACTATGTCGGCCCACTTTTGTTCTCCCTGGAAAAAGAAATTCACGTAAATTAACATTCAACAAATTTATCTTTTGATGGATTAAGTTCGATGAGCAGGGATTCAATGGTTAGTCACTTTGACAAAGTGATATAGACTCTAATTAGTGATCCCAGCATATTTCTGTAGAAAAGAAAAGTAGTGAATCAAAACTAAAGGGTGTGCATAAATGAGGGCGTCACTGTGAAAAAAGGGTGTGTTTGAGTGTGTTTATATACATGCATACTTTGGTGTGTTGTGAGTGCCCATGTGAATGAAGTGTATGTGTGTGTGTGTGTGTGTGTGTGTGTGTGTGTGTGTGTGTGTGTGTGTGTCTGTTTGTGTGTATATATTACAAAAAATAGTTTATGGTTGAGGTAGACCCCTGAAAACTAATGTCAAACATTAAATTGGAAAATAAATCAGCAAACCAAGTAACAGGAAAAGTGAATTGCTAAAATAATATATTAAACAGGAACAAGCTTTAGGCCTTAAACTTTTGCCCCTTTTCCGTGTAAATATATTAAACTGTTTACTGCGCTGGTTATTTCTTTGGCAACATCATCTCTGTTAAGATTAGGTGACACAGAGTTAAGGAAAAGGCAATACTTTGCATTTTTTTTCTTTTTTTCTGCAATTTTGATATTGGTGGTAATATATTTAAAAATCATGGATATGGGGACAGATCCGCTAAAATGATTTTCATGAGTTTTGTGCAATGGTGTGTGTGCTGATACATGTATGCGCTTCATTGTAGTTTTCTATCATATTGTATTGCTTGCTGTATTTTGAGCATCTCTTCTTCAATACTCAAAATGTTATTTTACATCATGCAATTCTATACTATAAGTAATCTCTTGTCTTTTGTATTAACTTTGTTTTGACTGAGTGGTATCTTCTCATTTGTAATCTGTTTTATTTTATGATTGTCAATTAAAGGATAAGGAATTTTGCCCATTTCCTCACTGCTGTGCAGTCTTGGAGTTGGTATATTTTAAATATTAGAGGTTGAAGGTGGTTCTGCATGGCATGTCCCCTGCAAATTTTTTGTTTTTGTTTTTGTTTTAGTTTTAGCCATATGTTTGGTCAAACTACGTACATAATATTTTTATTTTCAATAGTGTGAGTTATACATGCACATATATGTATGTGCATACACCTACGTGCTATTAGATCTCTAAGGTATTCTAGCATTATTCCATACAGTTTATGTTCTGCTCTTCCAACATAAATTACAAAGCAGGGGCAGTTAAGTGATTTAGCTTACATTCTGCATGACCAAAAATACTTTATGTAGCCGATGCTGGGATGACCGTACTGATCATTTGCTCTGTCTATGACATCTAAAAGTTCCATTGCATTTACCAATATTTCAAAGTAAAAAAAAAACAAAAAAAAACAGTCTAAATATCCTTCAGGTTAGATACTACTTTATAATCAAAATGTAGCCTATATTGAGTAGTTTACTAAGAGCAGGAGGAAGCAAGGTGACATATAGCAACTTTATCTGGTCTCTGTTTCCACATGAACATCCTAGGAGACCATCCCATTGACTATAATGTGAAGAAACTGTTTGGTATAGAAAGCACAGATCCATCCAATGAGATGTTAATCATTCCCTACATCTTACAAGACTGGAAATTAAAAAAAAAAAAAAAATATATATATATATATAGAGAGAGAGAGAGAGAGAGAGAGAGAGAGAGACAGACAGAGCATCAAATTCCTTTTTAATGTTGGAAAGATGGCCACAGCATTCTTTGATGTTGATTTTTGAATTAGTCAGACACAAAACCTGTATCCTTCAATTTTCTAGGCACTGTGCTTTTGACAGTCCTATATTGCCCATCACCTCCCAGTATCTATTGTTGATGGATTATAGGGTCTAATGTTCTCTCCAGTTCTCTAGATAGTATTTTAGTTTGTGCATTAAAGAAATAGCCTGATAATTCTCTGAATCTATAATGCCTTGATCTCTTTCTAAAATTATAACCTTTACTCTGGTATGTGATTCCAAAAGCGAGCTCCCACTGAAAAATACTAAATGATTATTTTCATCCATCTTCCATTAAAAATAGATTGGGAAAACGTTATTCCCTGCTACCTTTCCTTCTTCATACTTCTTACAACATGGCCACTCTCTTCTGTTTTCCTCTCAGGAACATCCACATTAACCTATTTCACAATTGTTCCTTGCCATCATCAGTGAGTGGAAACACCCTAGGACTTCATTATGAGTTGGGTATGCACCTATAATATTCTACCATGTATTCCAGGCATCCTGTCCCATCATATATAATAGGCCCATCCTTTGGTTTTAACACATGAATTAGCTCTTTTCCAAATATTTATTTTAAATAGCAGACTACACTCTCCTCTTTTAGAAATCATGCCTCTGCACCAAGCACTGGTTGACCACTGTAGACCTTTTCTGTACTGTGTAGTTTTTGACTTTCTTGTCTGATATAGATGCTGTCCATATATGACTTCCCTTATGGCTTTGTTCCAGTTTGACCGTTCTTATGGTTCTGATCCAGCTATCTGCAGTCCACTGATTTTTTTTTGCTCCGTAATCCCTTCTTGCTTCTCTCTTCTTCAGAACCTTTCCATAACCATCAAGATTCTCCCATCAATGCAGCATTTAATGTATCCCACTGCACAAGTGATGGCTTGGCCCCTAGCTATTGACTGAACTTAAACACCTACTCAAGCAAGAATGCAGGTTCCTTCCCGTCATCAACTTCAATCTAATTGTATTTATTCTAGCTCCGTGCACATAGTCTGAAAGAGTTCCCGCAACTCCTAACCTTGAAACAACATGTAAGCTGTCAGAGAGTCCCCTTGCAGCAACGGCAGTATCCTATACATCACACAACACTTTCGGTAAAAAAAAATATATATATATATATAGCCTCACTGTGTTTTACTTTGGCTTGCCCACTCAGCTTTCTTCTCACTTTTCTTCAAGCCTGGTGTCCTCCTAGCCCTTGTATTAGGTTGTCTCCTAATAGCTCTGTTATCCAGGTTTGATGAATGGTGAAACTGAAATCTTCTCCCACCCCTAGCCTCCACACAAAAACACACACGCGCACACACACACACACACACACACACACACACACACACACACACACACACACACACACACACGCACACACACACGCACACACACACGCACACACACACACACACACACACACACACACACACACACTGATCAACTGTCCTTTCCATTTCTTCCCTGCTTTCAAAGAATATTGAAAAAAAATCCCTATTTTCATATTACAGCTGTATAACAAGCCAACCTTTTATGAACATTCTCCAGCAATTATTTAATCCCTACAATGCACCATCTACTGATATGTGAGCTTTTTTAATCAATTTCACCTTTCCTATATGGAGTTATCTTACCATAATTGCAATTCCTCTATCTCAACACCTTAGACTTCATTCCTGCCCCAACTACATCCTACATGTTACCTCCTAACTTCTCTCATTTGAAACTTTTGTGGGATTGCAACATCTGCTACATTTCTAGTTATTCTTCTTGGAAACCTTTCCTGTCTTACTGGTACAAATAACCCCTGCATTCAGTCAGATAATAGTCAGCTTCTCCTCTCCCCTTAAGTCCTTGAAAGCTATTTGCCTGCCTATATTTCCTACCTCGATTGAAAGACTATTTAATTATGCTTTTATATGTCTTTGCTCAATACTACAACTGTCCAGATATGACAAACCATAGTGCTGTCACCCCTGACCTGAATGAGCAGATGGCATTGAATTCCAACCTCCTATCAGACAAAAATCCTAAAACATGATTCACTCTAGCCTATGTAGTAAATGATAACTTCAGGAATGGCATATTCCTCCATTTTATGACAACATTCTCCAGGTCATATCAGCCTCATGTAGCTTAGTTCTTATGACTGAATTTAAGAATAGTGCCTTTTAACTCAGTAACAGGCCAAACTGGATTTATTTCTGTGACATGAGCAGAATATAGAATGGTCCTCGACACCCTTTTAGTTAAAGATGAATTTATTTTCCCTCTACGTGACAGCACCAACCGCTTTCACCCATAAACCAGTAGCATTATAATAAAGCCCACTGCTATTCCCTTTTGCACTTCAAACTAATGAAGAACATTGCATCCTACTGCACAAACAATGATGAAGACACCTATGGGTCTACCTGCAAACTAGCCATCTAGGAAACCCATTAACTGCCATAGCTCACCTTGTAAGGTTTCTAGAGGTGAGTAACACTTGGTAATAATGAAAAGATGCGTACATTGTCTCAGTCTGTACTCTACAAAAGCTTGCATTCATTGACAAATTAGAAAAAAAAATTAGTATAATTCACAATGGCACTTTAATGTGTGAAGCATGACAGTCCTTAGTCACAATATATGCTGTTAAGAAATCAAACACTACACTGATTTCATATATGTATGGTTAAATATGGAATTGTAGCTCCCCCCTGAAAGCATGGCCAGGCCCGCACATGGGCAGTGCTGCCCATGGAGATCCAGGCATCAAGAGACTTTCACATGATGGCTAGTAGGTGTGCTCAATGTGCATATTTAGCAATTCAGAAATAGTAATGATGTCAGCCTTATGTAGTAAAATCATTGCACCCAGTCAGACAAATCTGCACTATATAAGGGTGTTTAGAAGCACAGATCCTCACGTCACAAATAAAGAAACCTTTAGAACTCATAGTTCAATACCTGCAAAAGAAGAATTTCAAAAGAAAACTGCTTCAGCAAAAACATTTCTGTTTGCATAAAGTAAATACTATGTTTTGCAAGACCATTCATTTGGAGCATGGCTTTTTTTAAATGGTATTCAACCAATAGAAAATAAAATGCATTTTTGGCAGTACTTCTAAGTATGTTGAGCAAGACGCAATGAGAGGGTGATTGCAAGAATACAACATTTGCTGATCTGCAGGAATGTTAAGCTAAATGTGAGACACACTAGTGAGCACATACTCTGAGTTCAATACATATTATTAATATATACTTCAAACATATTTCAGTAACAAAAATATTTGTGATAGTAACAGGAACAGTTATGTCACCTTGTTTAGTTGCAATTTTGGTATTTTTGGGAGGATGTGCAGAGTACGTCTAGGTGTGACATTGTATATATCTACATATTTATCTATGTATATAGCTTTATCTAATATATATATATATATATATATATATATATATATATATATATATATATATATGGATCTACCTGAAAAGATCAAAAGTTCACAACACTGACAACCACATGGCCGACACCATATCACCAACAGCCAAAATCTTGACATCAGAATAAAGCCATAAAAAAAGTAACAGAATATTCCCTTTCAACTACTAGCAGCCCCTGCACCCCCCATGGGGGTCTCCGCCACCCCCCCGTAACTTTAATATACCAACTCCGACATCGCACTACAGTGCAGGAATGGAAATTTTTCCATTCTGCACTGTAGTGAGATGCCAGTTCTGCATTGTCAGCATTCCGAATGTCAATTATATGTTGTGTATATATATATATATATATATATATATATATATATATATATATATATAGATATCTATCTATTTATATATATATATATATATATATATATATATATATATATATATATAGATAGATAGATATACTGTCAGGCATACAAATGGCAAGATATATGGCCAAGAAGGATACTAGTGCTGCTAGGAGTTGTACGGGCTATGCAGTAACAGATCTGTTTATTCAACTGTTTTCCATATCAACAAATCAATGCATAAAAAATAGATCATCAAGCAGAAGCACAGAAATGCATCTGATAGGACATCATCCTTATGTGAGCATAAGTTCTCAGATGCAGTGCATGAGGTGCAACTACAGGCCTTTCATCTCAATGGATGATGGCTCTTTTTCCTGTATGCAGCTGCCCACCCCTGCTGTGATCATGCCTTGGGAGTCATTTTAACAGTCCTTAATGCAATTAGTTGGCAAGACCACAGGTAAGATATGGTACACATGATATCCAACAGAGCACAACTCCTTGCATGTTAACATAGAGCAGCAGGTGAGGGGCCATTGAGTGTACCATCTCTCATGAAGAGGAAAGAGTTCCTTGTCTCTTTTCGAGGGATTGGAACCTCTACAGAGTCTCACAGTGAGATGCTGGATGTTGGAAGAGAGTAGAACAGGTCCCAGGAATAGTTCACTACAGGTGCTCCAGATACTGAGTTTTATTTTTGTGTATCAATGCTTGTAACTCCACTGTACCCTTTCAAAACTACAAAACTTATTAAAGCCACCTGAATTATAGTATACAGGTTCATCAGAGGATCAACATCCACAGCCATCTGCACAAAGTATGCACATAAAATATTACTTTCTATCATTTTTAAATTTGTGTAACTGTTAGTTGCATGTATAATTTTGTTGTTGGATCACACTTACACGAGAAAGTTTCTACTTTGGTGTATTCACAGGTGATTCTTTATCTGGCACCAGCACTGTGAAATTGATTATGCCTGATGCTGGACGTTATGCATCTTCTGATAGTGATAGCAGTGTTGAGCTGTCAAAGTCAGGGAGTATAGAATGTGTGCAGCACAGACCATGGACACTGTACTACCCACATCTCACAGGGAGGGCAGGCTAAAGGGAACAATATTAATGAGGGAAATATCCTAGTTCTTAGTGCTCATAGGCAGAGAGGTTCATATTGGGGTGGTGAGAATATTGCTCACTGGAGACACAGTTACCACCCTACCATGAGGCTGGTAACTCAGTCATCATAATCCAGTATATTTGCTGGTCCATTGTAGAGCCACAGGCTAGAACCACCATGGCCATGGTGGAGATAGTGAGGGTGATGTAGGATGTGCCTGATGACTTATGGGTGGGCAAGATGTGCAATGTCTTCTCTGGCCTACCCTGTGGCCGATGTGTTATCCATAGAGCCAGTCATCTACTACATCCACAGATGTTAATCAACATGGTTATGGATTACTGAGATCCTGTTCCATAGCAACATCTGTTATGGAGATACCTACCCCAAGGAGAGGACATTCCTCTGCTTGTGGCCATCATCATGGTATCCGGTCTCACAGCAAACATCAGCATGCAGCACAGCAGCATCTAGGCTGTGTCTCAGTGCATCCAGGGAAACTTCTGGTAGAGACAGTTTTCTTGGCTGGGGTCATTCATTGGATGTCAAACCCTCTATCTTACTTGCCATGGATCTGTCAAATAAATTAAGCCACAATGCTGCAATTATGATTACGGCTGTGTCCTTGCAGACCCACACTCACACTAATATAGCCCACACTACACCACGCACCTTCACTGACACTAGCCCTTCACAGCAAGCATTGAATTAAACGCCCCCATCTCCCTTAGTACTGACATTTCACATAGATGCATGTTTTAGTCTTGTACTCCTCAACACTCACACATTTCTCTGAAAAAGAGTTTCACTTCTACTATCCCTTCCTCACTTATGAAAATTATGATAACTGTGTCCTGCCTTTGTATATTGCTGTTAGGGTTGTCTGTGTCTCATGCATAGTGTGGCCGGCCTATGCCTGGATAAGCACAGTCTGGTATTGACTTTCCATGCATCATTTTTACTGTAGTGTACTTGCTTTACTCTTGTATATTATGTTGTTGAGCTATGTACAACTTCCTGCCTCTTTGCTAGTGCTACAGGATACTTTGTCCACTTCTGTGTGGCATGATCATCCCCTGCTGCTGGCTCTTCCTTCTTCTCGCCCTCCTCTGACTTCTCATCTGACTCAGCCTCCACTGCCTGTTGAGGTGGAAACTGGTGGTCCTACAAGTGCCCACCCTGCTGTATCTGTTTTTTAGGTATGCTAACATTGCACACAGTCAATATTTTTGCACATCTGGCATGGTCTTACTTCAGGGACAACTGAATAAATCCTGAGAAAGGGCGCCTTCAGTAACCCAGCACTCAATAAAAGTTTTTGTTTGTGATTGTGCATTGTTGTAACCATGGTATATTTGATTTTTTTTATTTCTTGTAGATGCTGTGAGCAAGGGTTCCAGGGCATAATTGACATCACAAACAACATGCTAATGTTGGAATTCACCCTTGTAAAGGGTTGGTACAGGCCACATGAGTGCCATAGGCCTGGGTAGCCTGCACATACATTATAGATGATCCCCCTGAGCATTACAGATTACCTGTGATTTGATGAACTGATACTTTTTTGTTCATGTACCTCCCTCAAAGTTAATCAATTGGTGCTTTTATTTCAACGTGGGTAAAGGCTGTGTCCCACAATCCTCAGGAAAATGGGTTATATCATACAAATCCTGAATAGTGTTGGGCATACCTCTCAACTGTACAGATTTTCGCAGAATATCCAGATTTCTGCCACATATTTTCAGTATGTTCCTCATAAAAATTGTGTTTTTTTGACAAATCATTGGGAGGATTTAAGGATTAAAGTCAATAAATAATGACATTCATATGAGATCAGACTTCATATCCTTCAGAAAATGTATGGTAACACAAATCATGTTACTCCAGCAACTTCCTAAGTTTATAAGAGCAATATTTAAAATGTGCCCCTATTTTTGGGCCTTTGTCTCCCCATTTTGACATTTGTCCAGATTTCTTGCAGTAAGAGATTGAGAGGTATGGTGTTGGCTCTCTCCTCTGTGATACATGGTGAGAATCACATATGCTTCATCAGATGCTGAAGAATGGGAATCTGATGGGGTCATTTGAAGATAGACTTTTGAGATGCTCCCACTGTGTCCCCAAGGGTTAGCTGAAAGGTCCCTTTGGCTAATTTGTTTATTTTATTTTTATTTTATCTTACATTTGTTAACCGGAATAGTCCGACTGAATACAGGTTAATTTTCAGCGGACGTCCAGGGAGAAAAGCTCCACATGTGGACAGATACAGAAGAGTTAACAGTAGCAGTTTTTACACAGTAACATATAGATATAAGTTACAGAATTATTGGAATACATGCATACATAAAAACTTTACAATATTAATTATCTTGTTGGAACAGTTTTAGTAGTACAATACATTTGAGTGAAATAGCTAATGTTTCAGACTTTTTAAGACTGTTTCTATAGGTAGCTAGAGAGTAAAGCAAATGGTGAATTGGTTAGTTAGGGTTTGTACAGGGGTACAGCTTAATGTATGTAAGGTTACATAACACCATAGTGTACACTGGGATAGGCAGTCCATGACTCCCACAAGGAAGATGGCTCCTGTCCACTATTTCTTGAATTGTGCCCTCTTCAACATATGTCTATAGCTTCCAGAATCAGCAATTTGGATACCTGTGGCACAAATGCAGTGGTAAGGCTGACACTGCACCCACTTACTAGTGAGTCTACCAGACAATGTTTGGTACTGGAAACAAGACAGCCTGGCATATTATCTAGATTCATAAAGCTAATGTTTTTGGCACTGGGGACAGTACTTAGGACTTTTTGGAATAGATCAGAGGGATGATGTGGACATGCTAATGTGCTGTAGAAAGTTAATGAGATGGGCTTTGATTGTTTTAACTTACAATAGGCTGGTTGTTCCTGCAAGATGTGGAAGGCAGCCAGTGGATAAAAACAAAATAAAACAGAATAAAACATCTGTTAAAAAGGAGGGAGGAGAAGAATTTAATAAAATGTAAAGTTACAGAATGGTAGGATATCTACCCTTCCTGAAATAATATAAGTAGAAAACACTCTCATAGAGTAATGATGCTTTATAAGGGGGGCTATTAATAATATACTAAGGGGTAAGGCAGGATACTTCTTAGGTACTAGAGGGAATGGGGTACAGTTTATGTGAATTTTGGAACATGGCCTGGTGGGCAGTAGTATCTTGGTAGATAGAAGCTAGGGTGTAGCAGAAAATGGGTTTGCCTCCTCTGCACTGGGGTGTGGGTTGCAGGACCTTTCAACTATTTCAAATTGATGCCAATAACATTTTTATGTTCTTTTTTCTCTCCTTACTGTCATTCTGTTAGCCATCCCAGTGTCTCACATCTTTTGCTGGGTCTACTGGCACTCCATTTAATCCCCAGTCCAATGTCCAGGATTAAAGTGGGGCTAGCAAGAATCTTAATTGCAACCTGGGGTGGGTAGGGGTTGTTGCCTATCTTCAAGCCTGGAAGATTATTTTATGACCTACTTTTTTTCTTCCTCACTCCTATGCAGTTCCTGTAGTGAAGTCAGGGTTGGGCATGAAGTGGGTGCATGTGACATTTCGCCCTTCCTCATTGGCAGCTCAACCATGCCACCACCCTATTTCCCCTAATGGTTATTTTAGCTGTTTATATCGAAAAGCCTCCACCAGGGATTGTCTTCAGAGACTCCCACAGGGCCAGAGTACTCACAGGAATGGTATCCAGATCCCTTTCTGTCACTCTGTTAATCACCTGAGCTGATAGTTGAACCCAGGTCAGCTGGGCCATAGGCTTTACCCTTCTATGCCACCGCAGCAACCCGTCAATAGTATTTCAAAGGAAAATGATGCTCTCAAATTTGGTATAGGGTAAAGCCTGACACATGACCTTCTCACTGTTATGTTTGAAAATAATTATTCAGCAAACAAAAGAATAAGAAAGATGCCTATGCATATGTATTATTAAAAAAAAAACAGGGTACTAGCTGGTGGCATCCCCTGATGAGTGGGGAATATGTAATGGGGAAAGATATCTGCAGTTTGCCTGGAAAGCTACACTTCTTCACAGTTGTCCTGATCAGCTGAATTCTACAGTTTAACAGCCTTAGTTAAGATTGGCAGATTAGCAAATTGTCAAGGATAGGGTGGTCAGTGCATGTATAACATTTTCAGTAAATGGGCTGCAATGTATATGAACATAAACTTTGATGCTTACCTAACCAGAGATTCTGATTAAAACAGTGATAGTTTTATAGCACAAAATAGATACAGACCGTAAGTTATTGTTAGTGATCGTTTTATGACTGATTGTTATGTTGATGCAATAAAGCTGAGTGATAATTTTATGACTGTTATGTTGAGACAATGAAGCTATGAGTAACAATTATTAATAGTTGTTTAAAAATACAAAGTATGAAACTTATCAACAGTACTTGAACTGATTAGAGGGTTCCTGTCAATAAACATTGATTGAGAATTCAATCAATTGTGGTATGTCTTTTTGTTAGGGGAGAACCAGGACAAGAGTTTACACGATAATATTTAACTAATGTGCACGCTCACTTAGTGAAGTCACTCCAGTCAGAATGTTTTCTTTTCCCAAGGTGCAATGATCTCAGGGGTTATAATATTAAGTGCAGGAATCATACCTGCATGGGGAATGAAGGTTGATTGCTCACCCCCCCCCCCCCAACACATACCCTGGGAAAGATCTCCTTTTGGAAACCTTTTAGCTTGCACTGCTTGCGAGAGTTTTAAATATGCACTAAGTTTGTGAGCTGTCACAGTAAGGTGAATGAATAAAAAGTGTTTGTATCACATGATGGCCTGCAGCTCATAAATTATCATTTGTAGATTATATTGTTTGTAAGAATCGTGTCTTTCATGAAAGAAAACTTAATTCAATCAGAGTTCATTCATATGGTGGGCATGACAGCCTCTCTTTTATGAAATTTAAATTCCAAGAGAAAATATATATATTTTGAAACAACTCTAAATGCAAATATTCATTTGAAAAGATTTAGAGGCAACGTTCATTGAGACATCTGATGCCAAATAAATTCAAGTGAAAATTTAAAAAAATGTACTTTGAAGGCAAAAAAGAAAGGCCACTTGGTTAACGTAGCAGTCCTTGAAATGAGTAGTAGTTACAATTTACTACATTATTTGGCTATGTACTTGGAGTACCTTTCTCACTTAGGTGCATGGACTAAAATCAAACATAAATGGCTTGATTTCCATTTAGACACAGAAGAGATAGTCTAGGCTGAATGTCACTTAGCTTACATCAAGACATGAGTAACATCTCTTGAAAATAACAGTTTGGAATCACATACAAATGCTTTATTCAACAAGGCCAATAATTTATTTGTTGTGACATCAGCTTTTAATACACGGAAATATTATAGCCAAACAAGATGTGAATTGCAGTAGTAGTATTAATCATAATTATTTTTGTCACTTTAATATGTAAATTCAATTTTAGTTTTCTCTTGGTCTTACTGTTTGTCTTTTCTTTTAATTTTTTTTTTTTTTTTACTCAAAGGAAAGATTCAGAGATGCTGAAAACGGTCTGAGTCCAAGGAATGGAGAAAGGATCCATTTTATAGTGAAGGCTGAGGGACAGGAAATAAAATAACTTGAATCTTTGCTTTGTCGTGTAAGAATCTCATGACGATGTACAAAATCTGACCTAGCCAGTCTCCACTCATAAGCCATGGTTAAAGATCTATTAAAGAATGCTGCTAAATTTTTCTATTTAAACGGTAAGTAAAGATTGTGCAGAATGATTTTCTCAGCCAAGTTTCTCTCACAAGTTCTGATTATCACTCTTCTCAGTTCTTGTCCTTCTTTACTTACGCACTATTTGAAGAATTTTCACAAATCCTTCAAAAGTAACCTCATTGTCCAAACACTGCCTGATATCCTTCATACATGTATGAAGACAGAAGGCTGCTAGTCCGAAATGCTGCTTCCCTGCAGTCGGACTCATAAAACCAGAGATGTGATAAGTACGCTTTTAATATACAAAGATTTCAGGGTCAAACTGATGAAGGGATTTGTTCCTGCAAGCTTTGTATATTAAAAGCGTATTTATTGTATCTTTGGTTTTGAGTCTGTTTTTTATGAGTTGCTTTTTGTTACTGTTGACTACGTTTGGGCAGCTTCCTGTTTCTTTTGAGTGGCTTCCCTGCAGTCATTATTTGAACCATTCAGGCAATATATGATGCATACGAGTCTGAGACTGTATTAATTATAAGGAGGACATTCTCAAAGCTATGCTGTGGGCTGCGCCAACTGCAAGAACTCATTTACAATTTTGACTGGCACTGAAGTGAGTTATTACAAAGAGCCATTGATTTGATTTTGCATATTATTTGGAGCCATTGTACGACTAATTTGTGAGCTCTTTCATTAGTTGCTGTCAGGAAGCATAGCATTATGGATTCCGTAGCTTTAAGATATCACATGACTTGTGCTGCACAGTATATAGTTCATATTTATAGGAACCTTAGTTTGCTATCTTTAAAAAGCAAAGTGGAGACTGCTGGATAAAAAACTGAGCCTCTTATGTAGACTTATAAAGATTATTTATCTCTTGAAGCCTTAATAGCTATGTTTCTGCTGCTATGTGACTTAGCTGTTGGGTACTGCAACCTCAGATTTACCATTTACCAGACCATTTCCCCTATGGGGCTTCATGTGCTCCATCATTCATTCATTGACAAAATGTTTGGTTTGGTTTCTTTCATCAAATGATTTCTTCATTGAAAAGTGAGAGAAGGGAGCACTGGTGAATTATAATGCGGCAGTCTTGATATACCTCATTTTTGAAAGGAATTCTGTTAAACATTAGGTGAAGCTGCTGTTTTGCATAATTAAAGACTATGCCTAGATGTCCATGGTTTGAAAAAAGCATTTTCGGCCTTGTTTTTGCAAACCTTCAGTTCAGCTGAATGAAATCAGATTATGCCCAGTGGAGTATGATTTATATACAAGTAAAATGCAGCTCATAACTCACAGAGGGACAGAAAAAAAATTGCAAAATGAGGAAATTGTGCAGCAAAAAAAAAAAAAAAAACAAAAAAAAATCTCATCCTTAAATGTAAAGATTGTAAGCTTGATGGATGCATTTAAGGCATTCGTGGATAAATATATTGAAGAATTATATATGGGGCATAATATCTGAACATATTAGTATTAAAGTCCTGAATTCGTGTTATGTTATGTTATGCTACTTCGCAAGATCAGATTGTGAACATTTTCTGCATTTAGTTAAAAGTTTAGTCTGGAGCTAACTTTTGCTAGCCATTCCCTGATGCATAACTGATGTAATTCAAAAGATGTTCTAGCAATAATCATTAACACATAATTTCTTTTAATGCAGTCTAGCCTATTTATTCCAAGGCAACAGGCACTGAACTAGACTCATGTCGATATTTTGACAGTAGTGACATTTAGTTCAGAAAATGTTATATCAATAATCATTGGCACATCATTTTTAAGGCAACTTAGCCCATGTATTCTTTCAAAGCAGCAGGCACTGGATTTATGCTGATGTTTTGCTGATAGTTACATCAGTCACAAACTGACTACATTTAGCGGATAACACTTTCAGCAAAAATTGAAAAAAAATATTTTTTGTGTGTGGGGGCATGCCTATGTGGAGGGATACCCCCACACCCCTGAAAATAAATATACCTACTCCAGGGGTACACAATAGTGAAGAATAGGGAATGCTCCTAAAGTGCTTTGGCTAAACATTTTCGATCACTTTGCATTCAACTGAACTGCCTTCGATATAGTGACACATTGCCCACTACATCTGTGGATGAGACATTGAATTGAAAACTTTTTTCTGTGAACAGTGAAATCTAAATAGGTAATCTCTAAATATCTAAATTAGTAACAGTTCTATTTCATGTGGAATTATTCAGATGAAGTTCACTTCTGCAGAAGCTCTCCATATAGACTTAACAACTTTTCATTTCATTAACATTCTTTCTTATGTTTACTCTTCTCTTCTGTTTACACTGCACTACACATGGCTGGGTCTTGTGGTGTGATGCTAGTAAACTTTACACAGTTTCTCGTAGTTCATCCAACACTACCAATAAAACATGTATACTTTATTTCTGCTTAACAGTAAGAAGTGTATCTGGTCAACAAAGAGACTTTAACTGCTAGAGGAGGCAGAAGTTTGACTGTGGAAAAAAAGTACCTTACATGTATATCATTTGATCGTTGTTAAGCAATTTGTAATCTGGTTTTGCAAGTCTGATGTGTTTGTATGAAACAAATGTGAAACATTATTTTGTCCATTATTCATTTTTTAGCACAATTGGACAATTGAGGTGAAAGGTCAACAATATGGCATAATTGCTTTGTGCATGGTCTGTATATGGATGAACATGGCTGACCCTGCTGAAAAGATAAAGTCAAGTCATTAGTCTGTCTTTGTAGGACTAGTCTACATTTCTGCAAAGCAAATTGGAATAATTTTCTGCAGTTACTTGCATCACAATCAAACACACGAGTGTGGACATTAATGGATTATAATGGCACAATCGGAGTTGTTTCTTATGATGGAAATACTCTGAAATATGTAATTATGTTATTATTAGTTTGTACTTTTTGATTTACCTGTTGCTGGAAAAATCTACAAATCTGCATATTTAAAGCACACATGCAAATTACAGTCACATTTTTATTAAACAATAAATACAATTTCAAAATTTTGTAAGTAAGTGTACTTTTAAAACAAATGGGAAGGTGAATCCAAAAAAACAGGCATTTATGAGGTTTGGTAACAAACCAAATTGTCCAGAGACATCTTCAGGTGGGGCAGATAAATGTAATAATACGAATTAGGGGGGGGGGTTGAAAGGGTTAAATGGAAATGAGGGATGACTGGTAGGAAATGAGGTAAGGGTAGGGAGGAGTTTGAGGGGTTTAGGCAAGTGTAACTGGGGAAGGAGTCACATTTTGGCATGGACTTGGTGCTGTGAGTATTACGTCCATGACAACATGTAGGTACTGAGGTGCAGGTAGGCCTTGGTCTACTTTTAGTCAGGAATTGGAAGTGGAGGAGTGTGTGAGTAGAGAGAATAAAGTGTTTTGGCCGTGGTGGCTCTGTGTTAGTGAGATTTGTTTTCAGCATTGGTGTTTCAGGTAGACAAGTCTGGGTGCATTAGGGATTTTGTAGGCAGTCTGGCTCAGTTCTTTTCTCATTTGTGTTGTGTGTTTTGCAGAGAGCAGCAGTTTCCCAAGTTCTTTCATGGGTTGGGAAGTGGTGGCGTGCAGTGGTTGTTACCATGTATGATCAGTTGTACTGGGTAAGTCGAAGAATACCTCTCAACTGTTCTGACTTCCCTGTTATCACATTTAAAAGTTGCCCCCCCACTTTTTTTTCTTCTCTAAGAGAGTATGGGGGTATGATCAGAGGCTAACAGTGCCACAAGTTGTTCACAGGCATGGAAGCTTACTCCATTAGAGAATGCAGAGTGGCTGATCAAGTTGTGGTTCAGTGCTTACACATCATCATTACTTGTTCAAGTAACTATCCATTTTTCACCTTTGGTTCCCTCTGGTCCATGAAGTAGGTGGGAGAGGGATCCCTGGGTGGTAGTTCAACTATCTCATTTAGTGGTGTTGGCTGTGATACAGTAACACTCTCAGCGAGGTGGGAGTGTTTTGGCTTAACCACAATGCCTATTCTCAGGCTTCGCAATCTATATATAACAACCATTAACCAGGCCTGTAGGGGTGGCATTAAATGGTTAATTGGATTCTGTAGCCAGTCACATAGTTGGATGGTGTCATTACTGTTCATCATCATCCCTTAAGTTTATTCATTCTGTGCATTATCAGGTTGTAGTGGTCTGTTGATGGTTTCTTCCTTCACAAATGTTACCTGTCCATCCTGGGCTAACTTCCCTTTAACCTATTCCTAAAATGTTGCTATATTCTTACAAATATATTCATAATGGTCTAATTAATATCCCAGATGTAAAGTTCATGAAACTAAATTGCATGATATGTTTTGGAATTGTGAGAAAATAAATTTTTTTGAAGAATGTTAAAATGTAGCCAAAAAAAATCTGTGGTTACACGGCAGTCTTCCACAGAGCCTGGAGACCTGTGTTTCAAATGTTTTATCTTCGAATATGGTACAGAAGTGTTCATCTCTTCTATCAATGTGTTTCCATATCAAACAATACACTGTAATGTGGGGGAGGCAGGAAAATCATCTTATGCTAGCTGTATGAAAAGATAGGGTAATGTCTTCATTTGTTGTAAGGCAACACGCTGTTGTTTCATCATCCGTATGTAGTTTTTGTCAGGCTTACCCACCGTGAGATCAAACTATTTACTTTAAAATTGCAAGAATTTACACATTTTAATCCCAGTAAGATGAAAGTCTTTACCAAAGCAAACATCTCTTTTTCGCAGAGCACCTGTGAGAAGGCACGTGATTACCTTATCCTTCAACACCCTATGTGAACATATAGGTATCCTAGATACCAAAGCTCATACAAACGTTTTTTTTTATTTCGGCGCTAGATCCATAGTCTCTAAGCTGTTGTCTTCCCTGTGCCATATATGGTCTTATTACTTCAGTTGTTGTCCTTCCTCAGCTGCCTCAAACATGCAGTGGTAGGAATAACCATGTATGATAAAAAAAGTACAAAAGAAACAATTTAGTGATTTGCAACAGACTCATCTTTCCAGCATTCTCCTTCATACATTATGTCATTATCTTATTCCTTATTATAAATGGGATATTCTTTTCTCTGAGGAAGTCCAACTTCAAGAATAGGAATATTTAAGTGGGTAGATGGCATAGGTTTCCACAAAGCTCCTCTACAAAAAGTGTTTATTTGTATTTTTGTATTGAGGTTTTTTTTATTTAGAATAAATCTATGTCAAACTTATACAAGTAAATATAATATAAACGTTTAGATGTCAAATTTACCTGCTGCAGCAGCACTGCTGTCTTCAGAAGTACTGGACATCATCTAAGTCCTGTGTTCAGGACTGCTTCTCTGAATTTACTTGCTATGTGATGCTTTTGCAGAGTACAGGTGTACCTTGCATTTGCTACATCGTACCATTTAATTTCCTACAATGACAAAAGCCATCAGATAAGGTGAAACCCACTCAGTAACTCCATCATCGTATTTCAGGTCTTCAGACAGTAGAATTAACTCCATAGCATAACAATCATATCAGACCTCCTTTTTCTCATATAGTGATTTTATAGGAGAAATAGTGTTTGCTCATCTCCAGTGATTGTATTCCACTTCTGTAAGTTCATATTCTATAAGTCACAATTACACATTTTTAAGTTTTTTCACTACTACTTACTCATCTATACATCTATTTACTTCCTCAGTGGATGTAAAAATCTACTTGTCCTACAGTCTTATAATACCTGGGCAAATTAATGTGCTGCCTTCAAATCCTCAGGTCATATGTGTAACCATTGGGAGAAAACTGCTCATAATGAGTGATCTATCATCTCTCAGTGCTATTACAGGCCCTATGCTTTAGGAATGCAATTTTACCAACTCTGCATTCATACAGAATTTCTGAACTCACTGCGTACAATGAATTATTGCTGCTACTGAGTAGGGTAGACCAGACTTATTTTATTTATTTAACATTTGCTGACCAAGAAAATCTGACTAGGACAGAGTCTATTTTCAGCAGAGGCCCAGGGATAAACACTCCAGGCACCTGTCCTTGGAAATGTGGCAGGAAATCTGAGTACCTGGAAGAAATCCACCCAAATGCAGTGAGAACATGCAGACTCTGCAAAGAAGGCATCTCATCTGAGAATCGAACCAGAGAACCTTTTGCTGTGAGGCAACAATGTTAACCACTGCACCACTGCATTTAGCCAAGTAATGATTCATAGTTCATTCTGTTAGTTCATCAGGCATTCCAAGGCAAACTGAATACCACTTATATGTTCTGAGTCTGTTACAAGGTGTCCCATCAGTAGGCTTTGTTTGTAAACATCATCTATGAAGCTCATAGAGAGTATGCTCACCAGGTGCCCAAATTACTTAATCTGACTACTTTTAACATGGTGAATTGGGGTCTGTACTCGCAGACTCTGCTGGCTTGCCCAGAAGTTTTGGTGAAGAAATATATGTTCTGTCACTCATATATGTGATCTCATCCTTTGTCCTGTGTTTCAGTTCTCCTCTCAAGAGCACAGCTTAGTATAATACCTCTAGGGCCGGTCCCAGTTATCTTCTGTCATGATGTCATGAGCAAGGCCTGTCAGAATTCTTTGTCTTCCACTTGAGGGAGCTGTACATCCCTTCACATACAGACAGTAATCCATTTCTTTCTTTCTTTTTTTTTCCAAGAGATAGTTATGAAGTTGGATTTGGAGGCAATGTATTTTATCCTATCCAGTTCACACTCAGTAGTGAACATTTCTAGTCCATGGCAAAGATCTCATTCACTTGTGGCTGAAAGGATTGCATCATCAGCAAACAAATATAAGTCCATCTTTTGTTTCTAAACTAAAATTGACATGATCTCAGCTGTACCTTAATATTTTGCCCTTGTAAATTCTGACCAGTGAGGGAGACCACAAATCCTTGATGAATTCCTGTGCCAGACTTGAACATATTTAAATTGCCACTGATAATTCAGGCACATTTCATGTTACTTAAATAATAAGCTCTGAATTTTGTGCAGCAGTGCTCATGGGAAACATTATTTTAGTTCTTCTCAGATGTCATTCAAGGTGACATAGTTATATGCTTTCCCTGGGTCCACAAAGCACATGTAGAAAGTACTATCAAAGTCACATGACCTTCCAAAGACTCTGAAGCAGAGGCTTGATTACTGGCTAAAATCTTTTTTCCAGCAACTTGATATCCACTTTCCAAGACAGGTTGATAAGTATATTCTCTCTATTAACAGGAACAGACACACCACAGTCTCTCTATTTTATAATATGGACCACTCTACCTATTTGTAATTTTAGAAGTAATGACCCAACTTTCCACTCAACATTGAAAAGGTGGGTTAATCAAAATGCAACAACAATATTTTTGGTTATTTCTTATCCATTTTAATTTTTTGATAGTTGTATAAAATGTTGCAACATGAATTTCAATTGTGATAAGGGACTGACGTCTGACTATGATGTACTAATAAGCCCTGCTCTAGGAGAACACTTCTGTACGGATGGGCTTGAGTGGAGGGTGACATGTGCTTCTATTTTCTGTACAGAAAAATAATAATGCTAGTATGCCTTCTGGTTATGGCAGATGAGAAGTTTTCTGCAGGACACTAACTTGTGTAACACATAAAAACATATGGGGGGGGGGTAATATCTGCATGCACTAATCCAGCTTGTGTTCATGGAAGTTTTACTCCCACTCCCAAGCTAGGCTAATAGACTCTATAACACTTTGGCTGTAAAACTATCATATCAATGGACTACTTTATGTGTATAGTACCCACCACCTCTTCTCCTTGCAAGATGCCTTTATTGCAAAATACTTTGTTCTATTCTTCTGATAAGTTAAATTCCTCCTGAAGGACTATAAATTAGTTAAAACTTGAAAAGCATACTCAATCTTTCTGGTGCCAGGCACAGGCTACACAGTTTGCCTTGAGTAAGTTTTTATTTTTGTAAACATTTGCATAGGTCATTAGTAAGTAAGGAGACTATGGGGAAGTGAAGAAGATGATTGTTGCTGAATGGGGCATTACAGGACACACTGGTGAAATTGTGCCAGTCACGGAGGAGGAAGGAAGGCAAGGGATGGGGATGGAATCCAGGTCACTGGAGAAAGAACAAGTCAATTAGCTGGATGTAGAGGATGGTGGAGGTAGGGCAGTGATAAAAATGAGTAGTTAAGGAGGAAGATTAACAAGACAGAGAGGGTACATGCAGAAGGTAGGGGAATGAGTGGCAATAGACCTAGAAGACAAACTTAGGGAATTGCAAATGCTAAAAAAGAAGGGGGGGGGATTATGGAGGGAGCCAATTGACCAAAAAAGTTATAGGGAGATTTAAAAAGTTAGAATAAACTAGATTGCTGCTACTGCTGAGAAAAAGGGCAGGATTGTTGGCAAAAAAAGAGATGAATGATAAGTTTATTAGAGGAAGAAGACACTGGTAGAGTCAGTATGGGCTTGTAGTTTGTGCAAAAGAAGAAATATTAAAGGTATTTAGTGGATTCGATGATTGACTGTATTCAATGACAGAAAATGTGAAATTAAGTTTTGTGGTTTGGCAATGTGTTAGATAAGAGAATAACAGTGTTTTCTACAGGGAGATAAGGAAAGGATAGGTGGGAGAAACCACTCAGTAATGAAAGAGGTGGGTTTGGCAAAGCAGTTAAAGTATTTGCCTCTTAAGCCTAAAGTACATGGCTTGATTCTAACTTCAAGTTATGGGCAAGCCTTAAAATGTACCTTCAGGGCAGTTAGCATAGTACTCACATATGAACCTATGAAGTCAGGAAATGGGAAGGTATGATGGGTAACTGATGCCCTTTTATTAGTCATTAGCTTTTTTCAGGTGGTGGATAATACTATGATATTTTTCAAGAGGGGAATCTTGTGGAATCGATGAATGAAACTTCAATGGTACAAATGTACAAATGGAAGAGAGACAGATAAGATTTGCCGTTTTACAAAGCATTCTCCTTATTGTTATGCAGGTGATAAATTATTTATCAGGGTATCAATGGAAATGATGGATAGGGTTCTGCCACATTTTATAGGTAAAAGAGCAGGATGGTTACATAAAGTAACTTTTGTCAGCAGACCATTGATGAGTGTTGATGAAATGCTTGGAAAAGTTGGTGGAAAAGGGAAAAATTAAGCTAAATATAGTACTAATGGTCACCCAAAAGACATTTCACTGTGCTGCCTGGGATTATATGTTTGGTGGTTGTGGAAAGAGTGATAGGACAGGAAAGCTGGTTGAGCTGGTTTACGTCAGTAAATAAAAAAAAAAAACATGCGTGAGAATACTTATCAATGGTGGCTTGTTAGAAAAAGTGTGTTTGGGGAGGGGTGTAAGTCAGGAAATCTGAGTGTCATTCGGCTTTTTTTGTCAGGAATTGAATATTTGTTGCAGCACCTGAAGGATTTATTCAGTTAAGGAAAGTGAAGGAACGGAAACAGTAAGGCACCAATATCCAGCACTTCAAAAACTAAACTTTGCAGCAAATTAACAATATCTATTTCAATGAATAAAATAAATCACAGTAAAGCAGTCAAGCTGAAATATCAGACTATCACCAGCAACCAAATAGATTTTAAATCTGCTATTTAAAGAAACAGTATCAGCTTTAAATTTATAAATATACGTTCTTACCAGTTCTAGCAAACTTTCATAGCATTAAACTTTTATTACGAAAATATACTATTTTTAATACATACAAATGTAAAAGTTGGTTAACATTTTACCAACTTTTAGTGTACCACTTAATAATACAGAATGACAAATACTTGAAAGTTTTGCGTTTGTTTACATGGAGAAAAAAACTTTTTAACATTAAATAAATTAAATAATAACTACCTTACATTACTTAATGTATACAAAAATACATAACTGGAACAATTATATCAATAGCATACCTAATATTTCATTTTAACCATTTTTAATATGCTCCAAATGCCTATTTATTCAATAGTAAACCAACAGCTCAACAGTATTCATTATGCCCAGGTATATACAAAGCCCCAAGTTAATGATCAACAATATTTCTTTTTGATCCAGCATTTTATGTTTAGATATAACAGATAAACCATCTCATTTTACCATATCAGTGCCCACAAAAATGAGCAGCAACATGTTCAAGTCAATGTTTATGTAAGGTGCTTCCAGAGCATTTACAATTAATATCGATCAAATAAACCACTATTCTTTGTTTCAGAGATCTTGATGTTTGACCAGCATAGAAAGTCCCACACTGGCATGCCGCCATATATATATTATCTATTCAGTATTACAAGTAATCAAATATGTAATCTCAAAAACTTTAAAAGTGCCAATAGAGGTAAAAGATTTAGTTTTTGAAATAATCTTACAGTAGGCACAATTAGCCACAGCATGTCTTGTCACTTAACAAACTTTTCTTAATTTTGTATCCACTAGTAACATTCCTTTTAAAACCTGAAAGGTATTCCCCTATATTTTTCCTTGTTTGGTAACAAAAATGACAGTAATCATCCAGACATGTTCAAAAAATATACCTGATTTAAGAAGGTACCAATATTTATTAATAACCTCCTGAATCTTGAAGGTGTTGGTACCAATGTAGGTATTAATCTAGGTATAAGCAAATGTTTGTTTAATTCAACATTTCTTTTAGTAAAGTTTAATAGATCTTCCCTAGACTGATTTGAATCTGTAACATGCATATTTTACTTGAGCTTTTCTTTATCCCCTTCTAATAAATCTAGCTTCCATTTTCACAGCCTCTGATTCAAACAATTCATTTGAACTACAAATAAGTTTCAATCTCAGAAACTGTGCTGTAAGTATATTCTCAGTTGCATGATTAGGATGACAATTAGCGGCATCTAAAATTGAATTTTTAGTGAAAGTCTTACACTATAGGCTAGTAGCAATAGTTCAATCAATAAGTTTTGTTACATTCACATCACATCAAGGAAATCTATATTGAATAAATCCATTTTGTCACAAAAAAATGAATCCAAAGGCATTTAAATTTAAATATTCAACAAATTATTTCCAAATATCTACAGGACCAGAGCAAGCACACCAACAGTCATCTAGAAAATGCTGCCATATATTTAAATATTTTTTAAATGGATTGTTCTCATTACAAATCAAATTGATTTCTAGATAACCCATACAGAGGTCCACATATATAGGAGAAAAGGTGCTACCCACAGCAGTACCTTAAACCTACAAATACCAATTTTCAAGTACTAATAATTTCAGGAAGAATTCAACATGGGTTTTAGAAAACATTTCAGAAAACATACACCATTATTTAACTGCTAGTAATCCCCCTCCATGAGAAATAGTAGTGTACAAAGATTGTACATTTAGTGTACATAAATATGAATTCTGCAGTACTTGCACATCATTCATAAGTTTCAAGAATTCATTGGTATATTTTATGTGAGCTCTTACAAACTGTAAACGTGGTTTAATTTGGGTCTCTAAAAACACTGACAACAGTTTTAAAAAAGAACCACATCCAGAAACTATTGATCTTCCTGGAAGACTCGTCCCTGATTTGTGAATCTTGGGTAGAACACAAAACCATTGTGATTTTGGATCATCTATTGTAAGATGTAATACTGTATCTGATATTGCACCATCATTTTTAGCCTTAATCAAGAATCTATCCACATAACATTTAAATTGTAAACCCAGGTCAAATGATAATTTACAATATGACACAACATCATTCAACTGTTTTCTGTCCTCTTTATCATAATCAGCCAAGTCACATAGGACTATTTCACCCACTTTATATGCGCTGACAACAACTGTAAACTCATTATTTCGTAAATTATCCAAAGCAATTTTTTTGTTTTTTATTCAAGTTATTAATATGATTTTTTAAAAATGGTGCTTTGACTTGCATGTAAATCTCGAAGCACATGTTGCTCAAACATCTTAACCACAGAGTGGTGCAGAAGCTAAAAAGTAGATTTTAAAATTTCAAAGAGATATCTATTGTACTACTCATATCCTTCCTTTGACTATAATAAAATTTCATATTCTAATAACAAAATCATTTGACATCCATAACAGCAGAATATTGAGAGACATAAAAAGATGGAATGAATCCAACACCTTTATTTAATACTTCCATTTCATCCTTCAAAAAAGTAAATGATGTCAAATGTGCAACCAACTCATTTTCATTGGATTCATTATCAGTCAATTGTTCAGTCACGTTTAATTCCATAAGCCATTACTTCCTCATTATTCTCTTGAATACTTCCTCTGTTGTTTCTTCTCTTATGGTTCTCTCCTGCTCATCTAAAGGGCTTCTAGGTCACTTATTCAACAATGAATTAACAACTACAGTTTCCCTTATATCAGTTTGGCTATCTGTATTCGAGCAATTCAAGGAAAATACTGAAGCACTGGATTCTGCACATTACAGTTGCAAATCAATCTAGTGAAGATCTACTAAATTCTATTAATAGAAATGTTGAATTAAACAAACATTTGCCTATACCTATATTAATAACTACATTTGGTACCAATACCTTCAAGATTTGTGAGGTTATTAATAAATACTGTTACCTTCTTAAAGCAGACATATTTTTTTAACAATTTCTGGATGATTACTGCCATTTTGGTTACCAAACAGGTAAAAATATAGGAGAATACATTTTGAGTTCATAGGTAAGTACTAGGCTATCTGCCCAAGGACATTTATAATCCTAGCCAGAGTGTTTTGGCTTTCACCACCCCCCTTAGATTAGTTCCCTGTGCCTCTGATCAGCAGAGACATTAGTTCCCTGCGCCTTTGTCCAGCAGAGCCACTGCAGTGATCCCCGGGGTAAATTTTCTGTTTCCCATCCACCCGTCAAGGTTTCTCTTGAAGAGTGCTAGTGAGGGGCTCTGCCTGATGTGTATTGGAATCTTGTTCCAAAGCATGGGGAGTCTCTGGGTCAGGAATCTATCCCTCCAGCACATCTTATTTATCATTGTGGTAAGGTTTATATCCCTAGAGCGTGTAGCTGTTTATATCCCTAGAGCGTGTAGCTCTCAGGGATTTGTTTTTTTTTCTTAGGTGGAGCATATCCGTCAATTCTGGGTTGGACATGGCCTTTTATGTCAAGCAGAGATCACCTCTGAGTAAGCGGTATGCAACCGAGTACAACTGGAGTTTCTTTAGTCGGGCTGCATAGGACATCTGTTTGAGGCCAGTAATCCTCTTGGTGAGGTACTTTTGTGGTCTTTCCAGCTGTTGCAGGTGTCCTGTAAGGTATATCCCGAATTGGGCATTGTATTCTATAATGGGTCTAATAAGTGATGAGTAGAGGGGCACAATAACCTCCTTTGTTCTGGATTAGAACCCTTTTGAGATTAGGTAGGCCACATAGAAGGATTTTCTAACCACCCTGACAATATGATTATCAAAGGAGAGATTGCTATCTACTTGAGTCCCCATATCCCTTATTACTTTTTCTGTATTTAGGGGACTACCACCTATGTGGTAGTTCGCAGGTACTTTGATTTTTCCAAAGGGGATAGCTATGCACTTTTTGGCATCCAGTTTGAGGCCATGATTTTGACTCCAGGTATCCATCTCAGTGAGACCCTTCTGGAGGGTGTCTGTATCATCCAGAGAATGAATTATGGCCCCTAGTTTGCAGTCATCTGCGAACTTGGTCAGCTAATGTCCTTCTGTGCTTGCCTGTACCTCTGAGAAGTATATACCGAACAGGATGGGTCATAGGACTGAACCCTGGGGGATGCCACTTGTAACTGATTTAGAATCGGACCCAGATTCTGGAACTCTCACCGTGTTGGTTCTGTCCATGAGACAATTTGCAACTCATCTTGTGACGTAGGGGTTAATGTTCATGTTGGTGGGTTTGCTTATAATACCAGAATGGGGAATGGTGTTGAAAGCCTTTGTGAGGTCTAGGTAGGCTGTGTGGACCTCCTTACCCTCATCTAATGCCTTGGTAACTGTCTCATAGAAGTCCACTAGGTTTAGGAGGCATGATCTGCCCTTAACAAAGCCAAACTGGGTGGGGTCCAAAGTTTGGAGGTTCCCAATGTCTCTGTTAATGAGTTCCATGATGATGTGCACCATAGCCTTGCAGACTAGGCTAGTCAGGCTTATAGGGCAATAGTTCCCAGGGTCCGTTGTTGTGCCACCTTTGTGGAGTGGGATAACTGCTGCTGTGCACCACTCTGTGGGTACGTAGCTTGTAGAGAGGCTGAGTTTAAACAGTGTGTTTAGGTGAGGGGTTAGTTCATTTTGAAGCTCTTGTAAGACACAACCTGGGACACTGTCCAGTCCCTTTGAGGCGGTGTTTTTGGCTTTGGATACGGCTGTTTTATCCTGTGTGTCGGTGATTGCTAGGGCCTTACATTCTTCTGGTATGGTTATGGGCCCTTTTGGGGGTGAGAGGGGTGTGAAGTTTGCACTAAACCTGTCTGCCAAAATGTTGGCAATATCAGTCGGTTCAGTGTATTTTGTGCCATTGTGCACCAGCTCAGAGCAGATCTGAGAGTTTCCACTTAGGTTCTTGACATACTTAAAAAATGCTTTGTGGTTACCTTTGGAGTCCTTGGCAATTTTTCTTTTGAAGCTAGCCTTGGATGATTTAATGAGGGATCGTAGTTTCTTGCTGATACTGATCTGGGATGTCTTTCCTTCTAGGGATTTTGCTCTTATCTTTACTAGTTTCCTCCTTCTATTGTAGAGCCTGTTTATGGCAGGAGTCCACCAGACTGGTTTCCTTTTCTTGGAGGAGTGAGTCTTGGTTTTACTTGGGATAGCACAATCTATGCATTCCTGCAGATGACCATAGAGTGCCTTTGTATAGGCTTCAGCAGCTTGGATGGCATTGTCCATTGGCGTGGGGGCTGTGAACCTTTCCACCTTGGTCTTAAGCAACATGAAGTTTGCTTTTGAAAGGTTTTTCATGGTGATTTCCTTGACTGGGTTTGGGGGCGGAATGTGAATATCCAGAGTGATAAGTCTATGGTCTGATCTAACCAGCGAGGGGTTGATGTCAGGTGTGGAACACCGGTCGCCCATGTTGGTGACGACCAGGTCCAATATGTTGTTCCCTCTGGTGGGGGAGTTGACCAGTTGATCCAGGGCATTTGAGTTTATAAATTCTAGGAAGCGTTGGGCAAGGGAGTTAGTACTTGAGTAGTTCTCCCAGCTAATGTCTGGGTAGTTGAAATCACCCAGTATTAGGGTGTTTGGTAGGGCCTTCATATTTCCCAGTGTCTCCAGAAATGTGGAATGGGGTTCCTGGGTCATGGTGGGTGATCTGTAGCAAGCTACAATTTGGATTGCAGTTTTGCCCATTGTTAGTTGCACTTGGATGATCTCAGATGCATCGTGCTGCACCACTAACCTGGAGGTGTGAGTATCCTTGATGAATATGGATACACCCCTGCCTTTTGTGTTTCAGTCTGGGTTCTGTGGCCGGAAGGTATGGTTTGAGTTATAGCCTGATAGTGCTGGGGTGCTCTCTGGAGCCTTAAACCAGGCTTCTGTTACTGCACAGATATCGATGTTCTCCATACTGAGGAGTGCCTTGAGTGCGTGCATTTTGAGGTTTAGACTTCTGGCGTTGAGTAGTATCACCCTCAGTTTTTGGTTACTTGTGCTATTAACGGTGGTGGGTTTGTCTTTTGAGCCTTGCCTAAAAAAGGCACTATGGGGGAATCAAGAGCCTTTGCCAGTATTCGAAAGCCTAAGGGTGACAGATGCAAGCCGTCTCTTGCAAAGCAACGTGGCTTGTCGAGTATGTCATCCCAGTCAGACAGATACTGGATCCCCTTTGAATGACACCAGAATCTTAGCCAATTGTTGAAGTTGATCATTTTTTCTTTATACTGTGGCATCATTCTTGCTGAGGATAGGATGCTACTCAGGGTCAGGGTCATACCTGCCTGGGCTACATGATCAGAGAGCTCTTCCATGTCTCTTTTCATGTAGTCCAGGGAGGTACGTCTCAGGTCATTCACACCAACACGTACAATGACAGAGTCATATTTGTACTTGTTCTGGAGTGACCTGAGTGCTTGTGTTATGTGGCGGATCCTGGCACCCAACAGGCAGCTAACTGTAACCTTCCCCTTGTCCAGCCTAGTTAGTGGGACATCAGTGTGCCTGACTATAGAGTCGCCTATCACTAGTGTGTTGGGTATGTTATTTTGCCTTAAGGGCTGTGATTGCGTGGCACACTGATTATGTGAAGTATGTGTTTCATGGTTGGTGATGGGTTGTGGAGGTTGCTTGGATGTCTACTTTGGAGGTCTCTGTTGCTTTTGCAGATTTTTATTTAGAGCCTCCGAGTATGTTTTCATGTATTTATGTGTATTATTTGCCTGTGTTGGTTTGTTAGGTCTATGTGAGACTGGTGGTGTGTTGCAAGTATTACCGTTCTCCTCTTGACAGTCAGTTACAGTTTGGGGTTGAGAGAGCTTTGCCTCCAGTCTGGCTGTATAATTGCATCTCTCGCATATATTAGTGTTTGGTTTTAGGAGGAGAGGGTTGTCTGTGTACATGAGGCAGTTGTGACATTGCCTCAAAATGCCCAGATTCACCAGTTGGACTGGATAGTACACCGGAAACTGCCCTTTGGACATGTCTGAATAATTAGAGTGAGCTGTTTTTCTGATTGACTGGTGTGGACGAATAGAAAGCCTTGTCCTTCTGGACAGTATAAGGGGGGCTAGTGCTGGGGGTATTTAGTACTTGTTATGAGTTTTAAGCAAGTGCTGGGCTGTAAAATGAAAGGTTTGAGTGCTAAAGTTGAAGGTTTGTCTAGTTCCAAGGGAAAAACTGAAGAGTAGACTCCGTGGAGTCGGGAATAGTTTAACCCTAGCTAACCGGGGCTGCCGGGCAAGCAAAACCGCACAAATGCGTTTTTTATATCAGAAAGATTAAAGAGATAGAAATTAGCCCAAAATGGCAAATAAAACTACAGTTTTTGGGCAGAAACCACTCCTCCAAAGGCAGGTAGGCTGTTCAGAGCTCTCCACTCTCACTGGTGAACAAAGAACTTTTTTGTCCAAGTAAGGTATGACCAAACACAGAAGCTTAAACACAGTCCAGGTATCTGCAAGTATCTGAAACTGAACTTTTCTAACTTAGTAAGGCGGGAAAATAGCAAGATTTTTTTTTTGTTTTTTTTCAAGAAAACAGTAGAAACAAATGCAAAAACACTTTCATAGTGCAATAATGGCTGTTGCACTTGAGTGGGAAGCCAGTAACAGTTAAAAATAACATTTACAACAAAAAATGAATTTTAAAGTGCAGGCACAAATAAATGCAATTTCAGTGTAAAATGAGCGTTCTGAGAAGCAATAAATGCCAGAAAACAAGTGTTTAGGCGGAAATAGCAATAAGCAACAAGAAAACCAAAAAAAATGGTACTTAAACACTCCAAAGTCTCTCCTTTTGTCTCTCTGGCATTGTATGTCTCTGCAGTACACCTGGGCAGGATCTGCTGAGCTTATACAAACACAAAAACTGCGTAAATTAAGTTTTTATATCAGAAGGATTAAAGAGATAGCAATTAGCCCAAAATGGCCAATAAAACTACAGTTTCTGGGCAGAAACCACTCCTCCAAAGGCAGGTAGGCTGTTCAGAGCTCCCCACTCTCACTGGTGAACAAAGAAACTTCCTTTTTGCCCAAGTAAGATATGGCCAAACACAGAAGCTTAAACACAGTCCAGGTATCAGCAGATATCTGAAACTGGACTTTTCTAGCTTAGTAAGGCGGAAAAATAGCAAGTTTTTTTTTTTCAAGAAAACAGTAGAAACAAATGCAAAAACACTTTTATAGTGCAGTAATGGCTGTCACACTTGTGTGGGAAGCCAGTAACAGTTAAAAATACAATTTACAATAAAAAATTAATTTTAAAGTGCAGGCACAAATAAATGCAATTTAAATACATATATCAGGGCTTATGGAGTATTGTTGAGATGTTGGTTTTAAAAGGAATATTACTAGTGGATACAAATTTAAGAAAAATGTGTTAAGTGGTAGGACATTCTATGGTAATTCTGTCTACTGCAAGATTATTTCCAAAACTAAATCATTATTACATCTATTAACACTTCTAAAGTTTTTGAAATTACACATTTGATTACTTGTAATACTGAATGGGTAATATATATGGCGATATGTCAGTGTGGGGCTCTATATGTTGGTCAAATATCAAGATTTCTGAAACAAAGAATAGCAGTTCATTTGAGCAATATTAATTGTAAATGCTCTAGACGTGCTTTATATAAACACCAACTTGAAAATTCGTCTGCACATTTTATTTTTGTGAGCATTGATATGGTAAAAGGAGATGGTTTATCTGTTATATCTAAACATAAAATACTTGACCAAAAAGAAAGATTGTGGATCATTAACCTGGGGGGCATTGCATAAATCAGGGCTTAAGGATTATTGTTGAGATGTTGGTTTACTATTTAATAAATATTTGGGCATTTGGAGCATATTAAAAATAGTTAAAATGAAATAATAGGTATGCTACTGATATATACAAAAATACATAATTGGAACAATTATATTAAATAATGTTAGGTAGTTATTAATATTTAATGTTAAAAAGTTTCTTCTAAATGTAAGCAAATATGTCTACATAAAGAACTTTCAAATTTATTTTTATTTATTTATTTTACATTTGTTAACTGGGAGAGTCTAGCTGGATATAGATCCATTTTCAGTGGAGGCCCGGGGAGAAAAGCTCCATAGCAATTTTAACATATAAGACGGCAAATATAACAAAAAGGCACATTTGACAACATACATAAGACATATTTCTTAACATTAGAGAATATGGATGCACCTCACAGCAAGAGGTTGTCCCGTTCGATTCTCGGCGTGGCTTAGGAGTGCCTTCTGTGTGGAGTCTGCATGTCCTCCCCGCGGTTGGTAGCGTTCGAAAGACATGCATGCGTAAATGGGCGTGCCTTCATTGAAGGTTGGGCGTCGAGCTGGCACCTCGGCATTTTGTAAAAATCTACTGCAAATCATTAGCGGACCGGAGTTCCGCTGTGGCGACCCCTTACTGGAAAAAAGCCAAAAGACAAACAACAACAAGAGAATATGGATGTACAATAAAGCCTGTAGTTACAATATTACTCTAGTTGATAATAGCAAAAAATAATGAATTACTAGTGAGGGTTGGTACAGGAGCATAGTCTGTTATTCAGGAAGTGTATTTTGAGTAGTTTCTTGAATTGGGGTTAAGGAGTTGTTACTAATTATATGGACAGGAAGAGAGTTCCAGATTTTAGAGATGTAGTGGCTTTAGACAGATTTACCTGCATCACTGTTAAATTTGGTTACCTTAAGGAGGTGTTGGGTGTTTGAGCCTAAGGATCTGGTAGTGGTGTAGGGTTGAAGTAGTTGTTGTAGGGCTGGGATGTTGTCTGAGTGATGTAATACTTTGTGTGCAAGTGATAGTTGATTGACTTGAAGTATTAGTGGGAGTTCTAACCAGTTGAGTTTTTTGAGGCTTTCACAATGGTGGGTCCTAGAAGGTGAACCTGTGGCAAATCTAGCTAACTTATTGTAACAGCTGTCAAGTTTGTTTAGGTCAGTTTTTCGGAGACTGGTAAGCACAGGGGAGGCATAGAGTAAGGTGGATAGCAGGTGTGCCCTGGCTGTAGTAAATTTGGAATGGTTGGAGAGAAATTGCTTGTTGCAATAGAGTAGACCCAGTTTTTTATGAACTTTTTTTATGGTCTAGGAAATGTGAATGTCAAACTTAAGGTGACTGTCAATTTCCAGGTCGAGCAGTTTATCATGATTGGTAGGGGTGATGGTGGTGTGTGAGGAGATTGTAAAGTTATATGAGGGGGGTAAAGATTTGTGAGGGCTGAAGAGGAGTAGTTTTGTTTTAGCAGGGTTTAGAATGAGCTTCTAGTTGGTGATCCATGTTTCAGATAGGGAAAAGCATTCTTGTGTTTGGGAGAGGAGGAGGTCTAGGGTATTAGCTGCGCAGATTATGGTGGTATCGTCTGCATATTGGACTATTGAGGCTTTGGGAATGGTGGATGGAAGTTGATTAGTAAATGGGTTGAAGAGCAATGGACCCAGGATAGAGCCTTGGGGTACCCCTATGAAGACAGGCAATAAGGGAGAGAGTTGGTTTTGCCATTTTACAGCTTGCTGCTTACCATCTAGATAGCTCTTAAACCAAGAAATAGCAGAGATGCTAAGGTTTAGGGTAGACAGTGAGTGAAGCAGTTTTTCATGGTTTACCATGTCAAAACTTTGGATAAATTTAAGAGTGTATCAGATACAAGCAGTCCATTATTTCTGTTGTTATTGACAGTGTTAGTAAATGAAGTAAGCGCAGTGGTGGTGCTGTGGAAGGGTCTGAAACAGTATTGCTGTGTGGATAGCAATTTGTTTTCTAGGAGGTACTTCATCAATTGAATGTGGACAACTCTCTCTAGAAGTTTTGATGGGGGGGATAGTATGGCTGTAGGGCGATATTTACTGAGTTCAACAGAGCTACCCCCTTTGTGCAGTGCAGTTATATGAGATATTTTCCAAAGCTGGGGTACTTTGTACTCAGAGATAGATATATTTATTAGTATGGAGAAAGATAGGCTATGGAATCAGCGGCTAGTTGAAGATATTCTGTTGGTAGTTTATCAGCAGCTGTGGAGGTTGGTTTAAGTTTTAGGAGTAGTTTTTGTAGGAGCTTGGTTAGCACTGGGTTAAAGGTAAAGATGGGGTGATTGATATCTGTTTTGGGTGGAAAGGGTGTTTTTGTTGTGGTGGGGTTGTTGAGGCTCAGTTAGTTGTTAGCTAGGGTTTGGATAGTTTCTGTGAAGAATTTGTTAAACTGTGTCGGGATATTGTCGTGGTTATTCACTATTTTGGGGGTGGGGGTGGTTGTCTTACCTGGTTGTAGTACAGAGTTGACAGCAGCTCAGAACTTTTTTGGATTGTTTATATATTTATTCTGAATATTTTGGTAGTGGAAGATTTTGTCTGTTTTGATAAGTTGTTTGGCTTTGTTGCATAGTTCAAAGCATGTCTGTTTATCTATTTGAGATCTGCTTTTACAATAGTTTGTCCAGGCTTTAGTTTCTATCTCTGAGGAATGTTTTAGCATCTAAAGTTAGCCATGGGGCATGTTTAGTTCTGATTCTTGTGGTTCGGGGGGGGTGGGGGGTGATGGTTAATTATGTTTGTAAAGTTAGTATTGAGTATAGTACTGCTTCATCAAGCTCTAAATTTTTTAGGGGGGTCCAGTCACACTTTCTTAGATCATCTTTAAAATTGAGTAGGTTGAAGTGTTTTCTGTTCCTAATTTCATGCATAATTACTTGGGTCAGTTGGGGAGTTTTGCTTCTTAGTAGAAATGTAGCTTGATGGTCACTGAGGGTGTCTGGCAGGCACCCGGCATGAGATATTTGGCAAGGATGAGATACAAGTATCTAGTCTAGTATAGACTGATGTTTGGTTCTCTTGTCTGTTCTAGTGGGGGAAGTTATAAGTTGGGTTAGTCCATGCAAGTTAAGGTGGGAGAGAGGATTTTGACTGGAGCAGTTGTGCCAGTCAATATTAAGGTCGCCTAATAGGATGTTTTCTTTGAGGAGGGAGTTAGATATCCAATCTAGGAGTTTTTCTGTAATGGGAATATTGTTGCCTGGAGGGATATGGAATCCTATGATATTGATGTACTTATTTGGGTTAAGTTTTAGTTTAGTAAGGGTGAGTTCAATGTTTTCAAGGTCTGGGGTTGTGATGTCTACTTTTTCTAGGATAAGGTGAGTTTTGTATAGTATGGCTACTCCCCCACCCCTTTTTTCTACTCTGTCGTTTCGAATTATATTATAACTTGGTGCTGTGATTTCATTATCGTGGATTTCTGGCTTTAACCAGGTCTCAGCCAGTATCATGATATCTGGATGGTAAAAGGAGATTAAGGCATGGAGGTCATGGACTTTGAGATACTTCTAACATTTAGGTTTATGATGAGGAGTGAGTTTTTGGATTTGTGGAGTAGGATATAATTTAGGTCGGGGGTTAGTGTGTCTGGATTGACTGGGCCTGGGTTGGGATGTATGTCACCACAGCGTATGAGTGCAGTTTGCAGGTATAAATAAAATATGAATAACTTATTGATTATTTTTGTTTTGTGTGCTTTAGAGTAGTGTGGGATTGTCTGTGAGATGGGTGTATTTTGTGTCTGAGGTGGTGGATAAGGGTGATGTGATAGTGGTATGGGGTTAGATGAGTATAAGGCTTGGGGTTTAGAGTGTTGAGGGATGTACCTTTGTTAGGCATGATAAGTCTGTAATTAACTTGAGTTTGATAACTGGTAATGGAGGTTAGCGGTATGAGGGAAGAGATACAAATAGAATATTGTAGGAGTTGTGGATGTGAGGGTTTTGATAGTGGAATCATGAGTCAACCCAATTACAATTAAAACTGTGATAAAACAGGTTGATTAAGAGTACAATAATTCCTGGCAAAACATGACCCAGAATGTCTAATTGTGAAAAATATTAAACACAAGCACTTGAATATATGCATATGTAGAATAATAAAGACATACTGCAACATTCATCATGGCGAAAATCAACTATAAAATTGCCAGGTCAAAAAGAACCCAAAAGTATAGGACTAAAAACATTCCCAGTATCCAAAAAGAATTTTCATTATATTTCAAAACATATTTAGAATGACATTCACATACGTTTTGCAATAAACACACCAAATAACTGCTGAAACCAAGTAAAGCATTATACAAGGACTGTTATGTCCCAACTAAGCAAATCCACATAAATATTACAGTCCAAACCAACTTGTAGAGCCAAATGATATGGCGATACGATGTAATCAGTTCAACACAGCTAGACACATCCACATCTGCAGAAACAGTTCAGGGAGGCTTGAAGTTTCAAGCAATAAAACAAGTGTTATCTCCAATTGCAAAACTCCCAAAGGTAGATGCTAAATATATTGAAAAATCACATATGTCCTGAACACTAACCAAATATTTTAAAAAATATATAAAGTTTTAAATAGCATGCATACCCATTAGGCAGATGCACACTGGAAAAACAGTTCAGCAAGACTCAAACCTCATGAAAAATTGGTAGAATATCAGCCGTTAATCCAACTGGAATGCATCCATATTAACGACAGGAAAAACAATTCAGCAAGCCTCAAACATCAAGGAAAAAAAGTAGAATATAGCCATTAGACAAACTGGAACCCATCCACATTAGTGGCAGGAGCCACAGCTTGAACAGGTTTTTAGTTACTCCAGTTCTTCCAAGGCCCACCTGTACAGCAGGTAGCAAGCTGTCTTAATTTTAACAAATGAGGCAAATGGTAGTAAATTGTTGGCAGTTATAAGGACTTCTTGTTTGATAGGTCTTGTAATAATCTCTGTGTTTCATCTAAAAATATGTTTGTTGCACTTCTGCTTCCATTTGTTTCTGCTATTGCATGCTGGAACTGTTGTAGGATAGCATTCAGTTCAAAGGATTGTTGCAAAGTTTGATATTCAGCCACACAAAGACACTCTTTCAAAGCGTGAAACTCATGTTGATAAGCAAATAACTTTTCTTTTCCATTTTGCCATGCAGTGTTACATGCATATGCTGTTTGGCAGGTTGGTCTTTTATACAGCTGTTTCTTGCCATATCCATCACTAAGGGCATGGTGTCCAGATCTAAGGATTTGAATATTCTTTAGTACTATGCACTCATTAAATCAATCATCGAGTATAATGTTCACTTTGACATGTACCTGTCCGAACATCTGACACAGCTCAAATGCCCAAAAAACTTTCTTAGTAAATAAATTAAGGGCCTAAAATTGTAAAAATACTATGCAGACTGTCTCAAATTCTTGTCCCTCTTCTTGGTGCCGTTCAGGCTACTGAGGTGTGATCTATACTCTCATACAGATTTTCAACAGCCCTATCCTATTAGACCTACTGCACATTCTCAAGTCCAGTGGGGGCATAAACACTCCCTCAAGAGATCTGTTTTTCATCATAAGCAGAACTTGTTGGAGGGAGAGGTAAGTATCAGACAACACCACTTGTTTGACATTTACCTCCTCTCCACATAAAGCAAAGTACTCTCTTACACTATTCAGACGTAATCAGGCCCAATGGATGAGTAACTGCAATTCACCCCTGGTTTAGCACCCTTGCCGCTTGTGCATTATCTTTGGAGAAAAGGTGATGAATTACACTTAACGACAATAATTGGGGATGTAGACTTTTATTTCAGAGAATGCGTATTACTTCATGCTCTCTTATTCTGCCAGCTTCTTAAGTTAACAGTAATAAAAGTCTTCAATTCCTTTGAAAACTATGCTTCTCTCGGTTATTTGTACTTAAAATATAAGGTCCTAAAAACTTTATGGGAAGGTATGGCAGAATTTCTAAAAATCCTCACAGAGCAATAATTTACTAAGCATATATCATATGTGTTTAAGTTTAAATCGTTTTATTCTGCCCACTTTTTAAATCGGTAGTACTAATTTAAAAATTTCCTTAAAATATTAATTTCTCTTGGTTTCCTTTTCGAGAGAGAGATGATCCAACTGTTTTTCCAAATATTTGTCATTATGAATTACTAAGTGGTATGTTAAGAGATGATAAAATGCATACTTCTCAACTGTCCAGATTTTCACAGAATGCCCAGATTATTAGCTCATATCTTTGGTTGGTTCCTCCTCTGTGGTTGGTTCCTCCTCTTTTTATTGCTTGGGAAGGCAACTGCGAAGACATCCCCCCTTTTATTGATTACCTCAGTTCTTTAACTTCCTTTTTAAAATTTACTTATACAATGGATACTAATTCTATTAATTATTTGTATGTTTGTATATTGAAGGACTTTATCAATCAATCGATTGAAATTGCAATTTATATGAAGCTGATCTATTGTAAAGCTTGTTACATTATCACTTGTTTTGCAGTGTTTGCCTAAAGCATTCTTGTCATTACCTGTCTCCACACCTATTTTATGTTCATACATTCTCTTGAATAATTCCCTACAGGTTCGACCCACATAAAATGCCCCACAAGATTTGTAAACAATTAAATAGACGACATACTTGGATCTACATGTGTAAATATTGTTGATCTTGATCTTATAATTGTTAATAGTAATTACTTTGATTCCCTCAGAAATCAAATCACAAAGACTACATGCAAAACATTTCTCCATCCTACCACCCATACTGGAGGGTTTAACATTAAGTTGACTTTGAAAAAAAATTTTTTTAAAGCTCTTCCCTTTTTTGATGTGGAGTTTCCATGTGATGTGAAGTTTTAGTATTTAAATGAATGATGGTGTCATTTTAAATTCAGTCTGATGAAGTCTTTTTTGTTAGAAGACGAAAGTGCTTACTGGATTTTATTACTTTGCTTACTTTTGTTATTAAAAGTGCAGCTTGGTTTATAAACAAGTTTCATTATTTAAAAAAAAAATATATATATATATATATATATATATATATATATATATATATATATATGGGTCTACTGTATATATTCGAAAACTCACTTTGAATATAAACAGTACCAGCGCTTACACAAAAGTGCACTTAAGCAAAAGTGCACTTTCACGAACATTGGTTCAACGAACTGATAAAGAACACACTAACATTGTTTTTGCAGGTGGGCAAGCCCTGTGCCAACCACACCCCCCTACTTAAATATACCAACTCCGAGATCGCACTAAAGTGGGAAAACACGTAAATTCCCTTTCCCCACTGTACTGTGCTTCAGCATCTGTGTTCCATAACAGTTCGTTGAACCATTCTCCGCTGAAGTGCACTTTCTCTTACATGCACTTTCGCGGAACCGAGAATCCACTGTTCGTTTTCGAACAAGTAGATTTTCGGTCTTTTTCAGTAGACCATATACATATAGATAGATATAGATATAGATATACATTCAAAGACCACAGTCAGACATCTTGTAGTTCACAATGTCAGCCTCTCAAATTGCAATACATTCTCATTACATTCTCATGGAAGATGCACTAGCCATGCAGAGGTATTGGAGCTGCTGCTTCATGCCAAATGCAGTAGCTCTGATAGTCATGGGGAGGATGTTGATTGGGTGGGAGCATGGAGGGGGGAATTCAGTCAACAACTGGAAGTGGGCTTTATATATAAGGAGGGTGGAGCTTTAGGCATAAGGAATGGGAGGTGAGTTTACTGTAAAAGAGTGAGTGGAGACTTTAATCTTAATGAGTGCAAAGGGAGCTTTTGGTTTAGGGAAGGGTATGCTATGGCCAGAGTTAGGGACTGGGTGGGAGTTTTAATGTTAGACTTAATGTACTGGTAGGTCTGTTCTGTGCAATAATGTTGGATGGTAGCTGGACAATGAAAGTAACTAGGATTAGGGTAGTGAGAGTTGAAGGACTTGATTTTTCAAGCAAATGGCAATGAGTCAATTTGTGAGCTACTTGCATGCAAACATTTGCAGTAGGTCAAATATAGCACATATTCACAGGATTAAGAAAGGAAGTCCATTACGGGCAGACCCCGAACAGAAATATTTTACTAAACTGAAGACTCTGGCATCCATTTCAATGAGTCTGGGTATTTGTTTAGTGGAAGAATATACAGCAATAGCCTTTTTAATACAGAAATAGCATGCTTTTTCATCCATCATGCTGTCGCCTTTGGTTCTGCTTAAGCTAACATCAGTCTAGCATTCTTGTCTTGCTTTCATTAGTCCATATTCCTATCTCCAGCTGTCTGCAGTTCATGTCCAATCCAGTGGCTAAGCAGTCATTTCTTATTTAGTCTGTAAAACTGCAATAATGCTGCAATCAGTATATCTGCAATTGTCCGTAATTACATTATCCATCAACCATACTTTATTTACCGACTCATGTATTTATTTATTTATTTACTTACTTTCTGATTTTGGTGACCAAAAAGAACAGATAGGTTAAGTGCATACATCTCCCCATAATCAGTACGTACAACACCCCAGTTATCCTCTTACAAGGCTAATAGCCTGTTGAGAATAACCTGGTCAACACAATGTAAATACATATTTTCAGATGAATATAACTAAAAGTTGCAATGAATGCAGGTATTGTTGCAGGTAGTGATATTGTAAAAGAGATAAAAGAACTGGAACTGGGATTTTTAGAAAAGGAAAGGAGAAAACTACATAGAAAATATGAATTGGTGAGAGCAATTAATTCAGAATAATGTCCAGCAGAAGAAAGAGGAGTAAGGTTTGTGGGAAAGCAGAAAGTAAGCAATTTATGTCACGCTGCAGTGATTAAAAAATGTTAAAAAGAAAACATAAGTGTAATGCATGAACATTCATTATAGTTATATACAATGCATGAAAATGAGAAATGTTTGCTATGGTTTTTCTTTTCTGTTGTTGTAGTGCACCTATGCCACCGTTTACAATATAAGCATTTAATAAAGGTTTTAGAAAATATTTTTTTTGTTTTCTCAACTATACAAGATAAATTAACATACATGATCCAGCAAACAAAAACTGGGAGTTCAGCTGCTGTTGTTTGTGTGGTGTTGCAAGGCGAAAAACCTTAGGAATGAAGCATGAGAAAAAAAGTAGAATAACATTCCAAGCAACTAATCACATTCTTATGGTATTATTAAACATGGCTCAAAGGCAATGGATAAACTCTTTTTAACAGGTAAACTGTTCAAATGTTATTTTAAAAAGGGTCTCAAAGCATTTCCTCAGTGGAGAAAAAGAAAGAAAAAGCTGATATTAACGCAAACACCATCAATAAAATCTAGGAATGGTTTGCCCTTTCTCTGAACTACTATGGCCTGTAGGCAATTACATTAGTCTGTTTTAAAGCTTTTTTATGAGCTTTCAACAACAGATTAACACACAGCTAGTTTGAATTGATTGCCTGAGGCAAAGGTAAGTGTGACTTTCCTAAGTTCTGCTATGGTCCCATACTATGATTCTTCATACTAGTACAGTTTTGTTCCAGTATTGATAAGCTGTAGCATCAGTTTCATATTAGGTAATCAGTTCCTATCAACTACCCTCTCCCTGTGCTAAAACATGTCCATCAAAGAAAAGCGTCTGGCAAGTCACCAGAAAATGATAATGGAATGCCATTTGAAAACCTCTTACATTCTCTCACAGTAGTTTGAACCTTTCCTAACTTCTTAAGATAACATACAAGTATCTACTGGCTATATAATTTGAACCAGCAGTTAACAGAGTACACAGCTCAGATTAAACATGCTATCTTGTCATTTTTTTTCCTGATATAATTTCTGATAAGAAGATCTAAATGCAGTTATTTCTTCAGTTTCCCTTTGTTGGTTTGACAGCAACCTCTGAACAGTTAAACATTGTAGAAGTAAGCACTACATGATAGGATGCACCTGTTAAAAGTTTCCCTGTTTCAGCAATAACAATAAAGTTAGTAGTTATTATATTCAGACCACAGGAGAGGATAATGACTTCATATTAATATTAAAGAAAGAGAAAATGCAGGGAGACTACATTATAGAATAAATAACTTCCTAATGCATACATTTCCGAGTTGGATATTTTATCTATTAAAATGTTCATTCTAATATTATTTTTTTTTGCTTTTGTTAGTATTTTCAAACCCATAATAGGTATCTATCATTGTGTGGCTGTTCTATGCACCATTCATTCCAGTTTGCGGTGTATGCAATTAATTCAGGTGATATTTTTGTTTATCATACATTTTTATCTTTATTTACATTCTGTTGACCATGTTTGTGCCACTAGGTTAATGTCCTGTTTCAAGGCAGATACAATGTCTTATTTATACTGGATATGGTAATATTGGCAATGACTGATGAAATTCCCTTACTCCTTTTATGTTTATATTTACAAAATAAGTATGTGCAAAAGAGTAGTATATAAAGTACCCCTACTCCTTTTGGATAAGTGTTGTAAAGTATTTTACATCTACCTAAACTGCCAACAATTCAAGCAGATAGGACTCTAATGTTTCATCCTAAGACAGCACACTCTGCCCCCAGCCCACCCAAGCCATACTGTAGTGTTAATATTAGCAAATGAATCCAAGTACCTGTTCTGAAAATGGAGCCCACATTCTTCTGATCCTTCAGCATAATAAGTATGCATGCTATCTGCTGAGCGACTTACTCAGCTGTTTTGCAAAATCTGGGATAGGAACTTTCATGTGATTTAACCTTCCATTATTATACCTTTTTATAATGAATCTTACACAGGAAAACTCACTTGTGCACATACACATTCAAAAATGGATATTGCACCATGTCTTATGCTTGAAAACTTCTTTCCAGGCTGTTATATATAGTCAGAACAATCTAGAAACATATTTGTTTTCATTTTGTTTGCTTGCTTTATTATTATTATTATTATTTATTTGTCTTTATTGCTTATAATGTGTAAAGCTGCTTCTCAGTGTGAAATATTGAGATTTGGTATGTCGTTGTCTATAATCTTTTCACATCACAACTATAGTGAATGAATCTCTTAAAAAAAACATAACTTTTTACTTTCTCTTCCTGGACAATCAAAGTTGTTTGTGTAGTGTAGAAACTATGGCATCTACCTGATAAATTAAGAACAGTAAGCTAACATCAGTTAGGGTGTTGCTAAAAACATACTTGTTTATAGTATTAAAGTAGAAAAAGAAGAATAAATGTGTAGATTTGGGGGAACATTCTTTATTCACATTAATTCAAATATCTGTTAATAAACTGACATAAACTAGGAATATCTGCCAGCAAACTAAAGGTTATACCACAAATAACAAGCATCACTGTCAGGTGATAAGAATTATTGCATCATTAAAATGTTGAAGGTTAGATTGCTGGATAACCTGAAAAGAATTCCTATTTTTGCTGGATGTGTATTATTTTATGGGAAGCTCAGGCTATGTGGACCAGAAAGTAGGAACTCAGAATTAATTGAAATAGTTGGGCAAATATTAAGTTCATATTATACACTTAGTTGGGCAAATATTAAGTTCATATTATACACTTATTTATTTGTGAATGTAGTTGATTTTTTATTTATTATTCGATGAGGTAACCAGGCTAGTCCATTCGATCATTTTCAGCCATGGCCTTTGTCAGAAGCATGAAGCATGTTAAAAAATGTAATATACTATAATAAGCAGTATGACAAGGTACAAGTAAACAGTGGAAACGCCAGTATTTTAGCAATGACAGTGCGGATATCACACTACTGCTGCACAAGACTTTATGTATCACACAACAAAATATTCTACAAGCTAATGGTTTGTAGCACTACAGCACTGGCTCTTGCAGGATAACATATAAAGGGTAGGTAGTTCAGCCTAAGTTCCTGAACTGGCCTGTGTTTATCCCGGTTTTTCAGGAACATTTCTGCTTTCATGAGTAATTTACTCCTGTACATAATTTCATATTTTTGGCAGTATGTTCCTATTCTCAGGTTTAATTTACCCCTTACACAATTTTCTGATTCCTCCCTCCTCACATGTGATGTTTGAAGCTGTCTGGTACACAGAAAAAACGTACTGCAGTGCCAACATACTAGTGGCACCAATAATTTAAAGAAACAGACTTACACCTCCCTTTATCACAAGCAAGAGTAAATGACCTTGTCTAGTACAATTTTACAATACAGTTGATAAACATCTACATATTTTACACTGTCTCTTTGATGATATGCATATAACTGTTCCACCATTTTGTCACTCCCTGTTTTTAAAACATATTCCTGAGTAGTATCCCACATTCCTGCTAGATGCAGTGGACAGTCTTTTCAGCTCCTTGCACGTGACTGTAGTGGACGGTCTTCTCAGTTCATTGCATGCGAATACAGTGGACATAGGAGAATCAGGGAGATGCAATGGAGCAAGTAGTTTCACTGGCAGGAGTGTTGTAAAGTCACAGCTTTCAGTGTGGCAATGAGGTTGTGGTAGTGGCAAAGACTACACTAACTGGGGTATGCTTGCCAATACCTGTTTGCCATCACATAAAATTACATTTTTCATTATTCAACCAGTTTGCTTTTATATTGTTCACTCTTGGAATTCTGAGCAACATATTAATACAGGAGGACAAGTGGACTATGTTAGATCCAAATGCCATTTGTACATAGTTTAGGTACTCATGATAAATAAAATGTGAATCTGCTGTCCAGTCAAAGCAAGAGCAAAGACATTGATTTAATTTTCATTCCGTTTAAAATGCTGAAGTCTCATTATAATATTGCAAAAGAGATACTGCAAAATACTATATCGCATTTTCATCATAAGTTTTATGTTGAAATAAAGCATGTGGATATATATATATATATATATATATATATATATATATATATATATATATATATATATCTATATACATATATTTATATATATATATATATATATATATATATATATATATATATATATACATTTTTAACAGGAAAATAGTTAAAGACCTAAGCTCTTAAGTAATGCCATGTTTTTATACACATATTACAGACAGGAGTTTGAGCTTACTGAGATTAATATGAAATCAGTAATATGCTATACCAAAATCAGCACTATAACCATCACTATAATAAAAAAACAGTCTGTGTGATGTGGCCACAGACATAATTTTCTACAGTGCAATTCAGTGCTCTGACAAGAAATATATCTTATATACTTGTTGTTGCCAGTTAGTAACTTTTTACCTTTGGCCTACCAAAGTGTGTGCTTACATTAAGAAGACTGGGACTGATAATACTAAAGTAGCCTGATCAGTTCAAGTTGGAAAACACACAGGGAGGCTTCAAGTGAGAATTACTTGTTGTAGCAAGTTATTTGATTTGTTTCTGATACTAATTCACATTTAGCTAACTAAAGTGTGCTTTTAGATTAAGAAGGCTGGGACTGCCCTGGGACTGCCTTAACCTAGGGGTAAAAAGATAGCCTGGTATATCCAAGTTGGGGAACAGATAAGAGGTCTTAAAGTGACAGTTACCTGTTGTAGCTAGATGGTACCTTTTCACTTTTGGCTAACCAAAGTGTCTTTTTACATTAAAAAGAATGGAGCTATACTAGTGACAGTAGTAAAGTAGCTTGGTCAGACCTAGTTCAGATATATGCAGGGAAGCTTAAATTGAGATTGTTTCATCAGCCAGAGGGCTTTTTGAGGAAGTAGTTAGTGTTAGTCAGCACTACAGACCTACTTTTCCTATGTTTTACATTTATTAGCACCAGGATCATCTATCCTGTGAGAAGAGGTGTTCACATGGTCTCTCTGACTTGGGAGGTACTCCAGGGAGCTTAAAGTATAGTCATTTATTGGCCAGACACCACAGGAGATAGTTTTCAGCTTTTTTCTGTCTTTGTGCACTTTCTTGGAGCTGTTCATTGCTCAAACCTATAAAGCTAACACAGAAAGGCTTTGCATGGCAATAAGGTTAGGGCAGCTTCTTAGAACATCGAGCAGCATTAAGGTCACACCATTATCTAACATCTAGCCTTCACCTTAAACACCACTCGAGTTATCCCTGTAAAACCAAGACCCTAAACCATAATAGCCCAACCCTAAAACAGGTCTTGACAACATAGATTGCAATTTCCTAATGTCTCTGTGGTTAGCATGGTAGATATGGGCATTCTGAGACAAAGAACCAGTTGTCTCATGTACTCGGACTACTTTTTATTCCTTAAAGAAACAAACACATTATATGAGAGATGTGCATACATAATATAATGTGTGGAAACATCTTGCTTACAAGTTTGTCAAGAGCATACAGACTACTTCCTTCACATATACTCCTCACCACGCACATAGACCTTCTTATTCTGGGGCACATAAAAGAATCCTCTCCAAACCTCAAAGATTTCCTAAGCCATCACACTACAACACTTGCCCTCAGCAATTATTAAAGCGCACACCAAAAGCAACACCTAATACCACATATAAGCCTACACTCCTACACCTCTTGATCTCCCATGAACAAAGCCCATAGGACAAGCAAACACTTTACCTAGTACTCTTGTCATAGGGGATTTAATTGTATGACATGCAGATATTCCTCCAACCAGGCTGGACAAGGAGAAGATAACATTTAGTTGCCTATCTGGAACTAGGATCTGCAATATCATACATGCACTCAAGTCACTGTACTGCTCATGCCAATATGATTCTATCCTAATCCATGTGAGTGTAAATGAACTCAGGCGTACCTCACGGGACTATATGAAAGGAGACATTATGATTTCTCTGAATATGTGCCAGAGACGGGTATGTGACTTGCATTGAGCAACATTCTACCTTCACCAATGATGATGCCATAGTATGAGCAGAAGGTGATTGATTTTAATAATTGGCTTAATTTCTGGTGTCACTCTGAGGGAATCTAATATCTATCAACATGGGTAGATATGGTTAACACATCACTTTTTCTTTGCCAAGAATGGTCTGCACCTATCCCCCTGAGCTTTCAGATATTGGCTAAAACTTTATCCACACCCTTAAAGCCTTTTTTAGGCAATGTCAAAATGTCAAACCTGTCAACATACCGAAAACATCTCAAAGCAACCTTAAGATGTTACTGCTCAATGTTAAGAACCTAAACAAGAAATTTCACACTCTACTAGTTCTCCTCACTCTGAAGAATGTAGACATTTGTGTTTCTACAGAGACTTAGTTTAAAGCCATAGAAAGTACTCCGGCAGTGGAAGGCTACAATGCCATCCACATATTTAGACCAACAGCAGCACAAAGAAGGGCTAAAAATGGCGGAGTCTTGATCTATGTTAGCGGCAAGTACAATTCTAGATTGATTAAAAGGGATGCTGCCCTAAGGTTCATCTACATCCATGTCCAGGCCAGCTACCGGTCACCTCTATGACCTTCAAAGCTCACAACTCTTACCTATACCAACTACAGAGACACACCTTTCAAACAAATACTCTACTCATTGGAGACTTTAACTACATAGACCACGGGTATCAAATGATCCCTGCACTATGGAGTAAGATCTCCAGGTGCATGAAGCAGAGTTCATACCTGACCCTATTCAAAAGAAACATTGATCATCGGATGGGAAATCACAAATTCATCCCTGGTCTGGACCCCAGATCTCTAATAGACTAAGACTGACAGTAAGTAAATTAATTCCCAACTAATAAGGCCTCCCCCCCACATAACATTTAGCTAGCTCTTTACTAACATACCCCACCATATCAGTGCCCAAGGAACTCTGTGAAAAATTCAGGTTTGTTAGTATGGCTAGACCTGTGAAGACCCTGGAGGACATTTGCCCAGTATACACATATGAACTTATGAATGCATGAAAAGCAATTTATGAAAGCAAACAGAAGTTACAGGATCGCTTTTGACTGATTATTGATATGGTTTGTTTGGGGAATGGATCAGTCAAAGTGTTATATAGTCACTGTATTTATGTGATTCCTTTGCAGTCAGCGATAGTCTCCCCTCTCAGAAGTTGGACATACTGTTGGGACAGAATATGTTTTATACTACATGCCTTATTAGAAGTATTTATTTATTTTTGTGGAACTCACATTTGGCATCTTATATTATATGCAACTGGTGAATCTAGGTTTTCTGAGGGATTTGTTGTCACAGACTGCCACTGTTCTTGGTGTCTATTTGGATACTTCTTCTGATAAATGTATGGGGGAAGCTGATGCATGAAATTAAATGTTTATTACAAAGGTACTTGGGGATGAGGGTTGGCATAATGGTTAAGTTAATTACCACATAGTCAGAAAATACTGGGTTTGATTTCCACCTTTGAAAGACAAACTGACCACCAAGGTAGCTCTCCTAGTACTTAACTGTAAACTTCTGATTTATTAATTATATGAGTTGTTGGAGGGTGACAATAACAGTATGACCTTTGTTTTTGTGTGATTTATTCACAATCAACAGTAATCTACCCTCTCAGAAGGGGCACGATCTTCTGAGGCAATGTCTTTGAGTTTATACCACAGTACATTATTAAAACTCCCAGATTTTTTTTTATTTGAACTATCTTTAAGGCACTGACATGCGATCTCATATGTCTAAACATGGACATTGTTTCAGAGGTTTGTTTTGACACAGTGTGGCACTATGCTTGGTTTACACTTGGAGAGTTTTTGACCTCAGAACTAAAGATTGGGAGCAGGTGGTGTATGAAATTAAATAGTTTCAGCATCACTTCTGTTTATCAATATAGTTTGTTGGGGCAGAAGGGTGAAGACTTGTTAATGTGCTATATGACCATTACATTTATATGATTCTTTCACAGTCACAGGTAGTGTACCCTGTAAAAAATGTTACAGTCCAGTTGGGGCAACATGTGTATGTTTTGCACTAAGATATTTTATTAAGAGTTACATTTTTTTTTGTTGAAGCCTGGACATGTGGCTTCTTATATACAGCTAGTAAACCAACATTTCCAAAAGCATTTTTTGTCACAGACTGGTACTATGTATTGTTTCTACCTGAAGGTTGTTTGACATCTAATGAAAAGGCTGAGTACAATTAATGTCTAGAAAATATTTATACTAAGTCTGCAGTAAATAAGAACTGAAAATACTGTACATTTTCCAGGAAAAATATCTATATCTGTAATTATCTCTCTTTCTATAGATAGATAGATAGAGAGATATAGACACATTATTTGTAACATGCTGTGGCGACGATGCTGTACTTTCAAGCAGTTAAAACTGTGGAGTCAAATTCAGAGCTATGATGCACTGAAAGCTCTGTATTTAGAATTGCCATCCTAAATATGTTTTATACGTGAATACTGTGTTATTACCTGAGAGGTTTATAATAATTTCAAATGCAGACAGGAATATAAAAAAAAATAATAAAAAAAAAATAAACAACTCAGTAGCTTAATAAAATCCACCAAAGCCAAGTCTGACGCCAAAGACAGTCACAGGGTATTTTTTTAGTTATGTTAATCTCAAAAACACAAAGCAGTAATGCACTGTGCTGATTTTGAATGATGTTACCTGCAATGAGGCTGAAATTATAGTGAACCTACTGGCTGATAAATTTAGCTGTAACTTTACCCCTGTCTCTGCATTGATGGCTCCTTACAATACATCTGGATTCATCTTAAATAGCACGAAGCATAATTTAGCCACACCTCTAACAACACTGTTCAATCTCAGCCTCCATACATGTTTTGTACCAAGTAACTGGACAGCAACAACAGTCATTCCCCTGCATAAAGGAGGACCTTTCACAGACCCAGGCAATTACAGACCCATAAGTCTGACCAGCTTATATGCAAAGCCATGGAAAATTTTATCATGGAGTTAAACAATCCGGACAAAGGAAACCTCCAAACACTAGTTCATAGGTTCATAGGTTCATTGGTATTTACTTGGCTAATGACCACAAGGGCCTTTTTAAGCCTAACCATGCATCCCAATGGACCCATCTCCATTTGGGTTCATCAATGACAGGTCATGCATACTCAACCTGATGGATTTTTTGAAAGGGTCAGCAAAGCAATGGATAAAAGCAAAATGGTATACTTCACATACCTTTATCAGGCCAAAGCTTCTGAGCTAGTTCCGCACTCAGCAATAGCAGAAAATCTAAATAAACTGGAAATGAACACTTATGTCGCCTGCTGGATTGCCAACTGGTTACTAGATAGGACACAGATAATCAAAACAGGGGAAAGTACCTCTACCCCAGGATTCTGTGCTGAGACTTCTCCTGTTTTGCATCTACTTTTCTGAACTAAAAGCCAATACCAAAGGGCTCTGGCTGATAAAGTTTGCAGATTACTGCAAGCTAGGTGCAGTTCCTGTATCACTAAATGACTTAGCCATCCTGCAGGAATGTTTGCCTCCATAAATAACTGGTACCAAAATCAAGGACTAAAACTAAATATCAAAAAAATGCTTTATTGTATCCTTTAGGAAGTTATCTATCCCGGGGAAGTACTACATTGATAAAACGCCCCTAAGAGTTAACTTAGTTGTTCGGGATTTGGAACATATGTGTAGAATGACCTAGCTTTTGACCAACATGTGTCTATTGTTGTATGAAAGTCCTTCTATAATGTACAGCTTGTAAACAAACATATTGTGTCCAGATCTAGGGATGTCATTGCTTCTCGTTACTTATCCCACATTAGGCTGATCATTGAATATAATGCTTCTTTTTGCAACTATCTGTCCAGGCACATGCAACAACTGAAATGCCCACAGGTATAATTATCTTTATAAGAGGATTCAAGGCCTAACCATCATGCCCAGGTCTATATTCCCATGTCGAAAGGGCTGTTCATTGAAAGCACATATAGAACAAAATGCCAAAATCTCAAACAGCCACAAGAGCAAGTTTTTTCCCCAGGGAAAAAAAATTGCTGGGTTGTTATTGGGAATTTGCCATTTCCTCCACTGTAGTAAGATCTTGAAGTTGGTATATTTAAGTAGGGGGGGTGGGAGGGTACAGCCCCCCACGTCGAGGGGTATATGGGGCAAAGCCCCACATTTTATTTTATCCGTCGATTTGGTTTGTTTGTTGTTGACCCAGTGATTTTTTTTTTCCATGGGAAAAAAATCGCTATTGTGGCTGTTTGAGATTTTATTATTTCCTTCTATATGTGTCAACGTAAGGGCATTTGATGAGCAGCCCTGTCGACATGGGAATATAGACCCCCATGTCCTACATGGACCGACTCAAAGCCCTCTCACTATACTCAGTATCCTACAGACATCTAAGGGCCTGACATACAAGGCATCCTTTGAGCCATTATTGATGGATTCATTGCACATTAGCAGGTCAAATAATATTAGGAATACTCAGTCTAGGGATCAAAACCTCTTTGGCAACATCAACAGAACAGTTCTAATGGGTAGGTATAACTTGTAGAGGATACCACTGCTGTGGAACAGACTCATCATCCACATAAAACAGCATTCATCTCTAGCTATATTCAAGTGTAACTTCAATTTATGGATGGGAAACAAAAACATTTACCCCAGGGGTGCCACCTGCACTAACTATTAATGGACAGAGACAGCTCCTAAATGCTTTATCCCATGTGTGGAGTATCACCTCAGTTTATCTATGGTATGGTCAAATTTATTCTCATTAGAGGTAATATATAATTATCAATCACAGGATAGGTAAGGCCAATCTATGACCTAATGGGCTACGTTATTTTGGGGAAAAGGGAATAGGCTATGCTTAAAATGGTCCACAAGGCCTGCTAGCCTAGTTCTTACTTATAAACCTATGAACCTATATAACATATGGGTTCAGCTCATGCAATTTTAAAGCAATCTGACATTCTGCATTAGACACAATTTTCATTCTAGGTGTTTTGTTGAACTTCTGCTCAGTACACTAAGCACAATAATAGCCCAGTATTTTTTTTTTTAATTTAAGAACAGCTGACAGCTGCCTAGCCAAGAGTTATCTGAAGATACTTCTTCAATGATTTTTTTTTGTGTAGTTCTAGTAATTTTTTGCAGTCCATTTGAGTGTAGAGTCATCTGCATATTGAATAATATTGGAATGTGTAGTTGCTAGGTATAGGTAATTGATAAATATGGTATACGGAATAGGGCTTGGAATGGAACTTTGTGGAGAAGCAAATGAGGTATGGCTACAAACCAATTTGTCCAGGAACATCTTCAGAAGGGGGTTAGATAAATATATTAGTGGGATTTAAGAGGGTGGGGGTGAAGGGGTTAAATGGAAGGAGGGATGACTGGGAAGAAATGAAGTAAGGGTGGGGACAGGTTTAAGGGGTTTAGGCTAGTGTAGCTGGGTAAGGAATCACATTTTGGCATGGACTTGCTACCCACCCTCTCTCTCTCTCTCTTTGGTGGATTGGTGGGGATTGTGGGGTATTTTATTAGTCCTGGTAGGGTGGAAAAGAGAGACAGGCTTACCCTCTTCTGTTCCCTCTCTGGTGTTTGGATGTTTATTTCATTGAGTTGGGAGAGGAAAGTGAGCAGTTGGAGGCTGCTTGATAAATAAGCATGTGGAGGTAAGGACGCTGCTTATATGGTTGGAGGTATAACTCAATACATGGTATATGAAGTGAGTTGGACACTGCTTCATAAGTAAAGTAAGTGAGTAGCGGTAAGGACGCTGCTTACTGGCTCAGGATGATTAAGGTCGCACTGTCCTGACTTAATTGGTTGGATGTGTAATTCAATAAATGGGATATGAAGCGAGTTGTTGGATGCTGCTTCCTAAGTAAAGTGAGTGGTCAGGATGAATAAGGTCACACTGTCCTGATTAACATTACATGGATGTTTATGCAGCGATTAAAATCAACAATACTATGTTCATCTGTAATTAATAAATACTGGTTATCAAAGTTATTTTATGAAGTTTAATAAAGGTCGTCAAATGTCATTTGATGTGATATGTTTATTGAACTGGACCGGGACAATATATATTGTGAGAATAGAAACACACTATTTTTGCCATTTATCTTTTTGAGATTGATTTTAAAGATAGCAGATGGATAACAAGGAGGAAAAAGTGAGATGTCTTTGATAGATTAAGAAAGAGGATGAAATTATGTCACCATGTTTGTTACTTTTGATTGTACTGATGATGCTAAGACATTTTTCCAGAATTTTAGATGATGAAGACATTATAGCTATTGGTCTATAACTGGAGAAGTTAATAGGGTTGCCATCTTTATGAAGTGGATGGATGGATGATTTTTTTTTCCAGATAGCTGAGACATTATTTTCTTGATTGGATCAGTTTTGCAGTGTGTAAAGGTTTGCATGCAAAGTTTTGAAGGCTGTTACATGAACTGTGATTATTGAAAGGCAGTTTTCAAAGTTATTGTAATGGCGATTCAAAAAATATCAATCCCACTTCAACAAATGCTAGTGTGCATTTGTTGAGAGATCGACATTCTGATTTGAGATCGTACTTCAGTGAGGATTGGGAAATGTATCATTTTCCTCACTGTAGTGTGATCTCAGAGATGTAAAATATAATTAGCATGGGTGCAGGGGGGCTTGCCCCCCTGCAAAACATGTATAGAAAGTCACTGGATGTTAAGGTAAGTTACAAAAATGTCAAAAATGTTGAATTCAGATTGGCAACTTTTTATATGTGTCATAATTGTGAATGTTCGCTGTTGCATTTTTACAAATTTTTTTTCAAGTGGTTGGCTTTAACCTGTGAAAGAGTTTGTAATAGTGGAAGTAGGAAGTTTTTGAATTAGTAGATTGATGAAGGGGAATTAAAGATCACTTTTTTTTTCAGTAATGACAGTTATTACACATTGTAAAAATTGATGTTTGAATTGACAGACAATGCTGTCACTTTTGTTTTGGTCAAACAGGATGGCTAGGAGGCACAGGAAACCAGAAGAGCTTTGGATTGCTTTGAGTGGTTTCTTGTATACAGGTATAGTAGGCTTTTTTGGCAGATTCTAACATGAACTTGATGCTATTTCTGTATTGTCTAAAAGTTTATGAATATTGTTGGGTTGGGTTTTTTTGCCAAGTGCACCAGGCCTGGTCCTTAACTCTCATGAGCTGTTTAGTGATCAGAAATAGGTGAGGAGGAGGGTGTGATATGATGGTTTTTTACCCCCGCCACTGGTTCATTTAGAGCATTTACAAACATTTTGTTGAATTATGATACAGCATTATCTAGTGAGAGTATTTTAGTGTGTTCCAGTTACAATTTTCCAATGAAGTAATAAAATTGTATATAATAAATTGTGATAAGTTTTGAACTGTTACTTAAGTTATCTAGCAGGATATCTGAAAAGATTATTTTATTTCAATCGAACATCAGGATCCAGTCTAGTACAAATGTTCTACAAGTACCTTTGATATCTGTAGATGGGATCTGAATTAGTTGAATACATTTGTTTAGTGGAAACTTAAAGCAAATTCTGGAACACTCTATGGTTAAGTCACCTAGAAGAACTATGAGGGAATATTTTCAACAATAAGGATGTTTATCTCTAGATGTATATATGGAGGAATAATTTAGTCACGTTTGTATATGCTAATGTTTAGGAGGGTGATGAGAAGTTCAGCATTTCTAAAGATAGGGACAGAGAGATAGAGCATTACTGGTCTACCACCTTTTTTTAGTAGTTCTATCTTGTCTCAGAATGTTGTAAACCAAGGGTAGTATTTTATTTCATTTTTATTTTGGTTTCAAGACACATATCAGTGAGAACTAGAATATCCGGGGTCTGCAAACCAGTAGGAAATTATTAGCTAAGATGGTGAACCTGAGTGATAGACAGAAAAGATCCACCATGAAGGAGGTATGTGGCACCCGAGCTGCAAATGTATCCAGTAGTCTTTTATCTTGTAATGCCCTTGTGAGCCCTACACAGCCTAAAGAGGAGAAAGTGTCAGGGGACTCCTGATAAATAGGGATACACTACAGCAGTTCAAGGTGGATCAGTGGCAAATCAAGTCTATGGTATGTTTTCAAAGATCACTTCCTGGAAAATAAGGGTAACTGGAGATACTACTGATGATTACAATGGAACACGTGAAGGTCAACACAGCCACTGTGAAATAGCTGACTGAACCTTCATTGCAAAGGGCATGCCATGCAGTTCCTGTATAGTATACACATTACTCTGAGTAGTCAGGAAGGACTGTCATGTGCATTCTGCTCATTCATATGATAATGAGCCACAAGACCATGAAAAGATACAGCATAATGTGGTCCATAGTGTTGGATATCATGAAGGAGCATACAGAGATAGTGGAATGGAGTTCATACTGTCATATTTTGAGGTAGTAGTCTTAAAGCATGCAAAGCCCAACTTGACACGTCTGTCACAAAAAATGTTTGTGGACTTTCTTCCATTGCATTGGCAGCATGTATAGTGGCATGGGATAGCCCATCTCTCTGTATAATAATAATGCTGAAATCAACAGAATCCCTAATTCCTGATAGCTCTAGCATTTCTGATGTTCTCTGATATGGCAACTATCCTACCAAGCTGTGTCCCTGTTTCCCTTATACTGTAGCCTCTGTGTTGGACTATGTAGAATACATTTTTATTCAGCACAGGAGATGTACTTTAGGTGCCTGAGAATCCGTAATTTGTTCCATGCATAAAGTATCTTATCTGGTTCTAGAATATGTCTAAACTGCATTCAACTGACTTCCCATGTGCCAGAACACTGTGGACACCTGGCACTATCCAGTGCCCCTTTGGAACAAGGCAAGTTGATCTGAAAGCACTGTTCATGGTACTGAACATGAAACAGAACAGCAGTGAGGCTATTCATAGTAGATTGTGTGCTTTCATCCAGGTTAGTCCATAAAGGTGCCAGCCAAGTGAGTTTTTCAACTCAAGTTGGAATATTCAGTGATAGACTTCCTGCAAACTGTGACCACATCTCTGAAGCTCTGAGGTGCCACCACCATCTTTGCATCACTTTGTAGTGGATTGTGGGTTTGTTATGATGGTTGTGATGCTGTTAACTGTGATGTAGAGTAACAATGTTCATGTGTGTGAAGTTTCATTAAAGTGACATCATTCCTTGTAGTCAAATGCCAGGACATGGCTATGGACACATAATAACTATCTTTATGCCCTTTTACTGTATTCTCTTCTCTCTCAGCTTGTTGACCATTGAGCCACCTGTATCATCCTCAAAATCATTCATTCTCCAGGGGTGAGGAGTCCCACATCAGATGCCCTAGGGTGAGAGCCATCCACATGCACTATCATCTAGGCTAACACTGCAGAGTGTGGTGCTCTAACCACAATCCTTGTAATAAGAGCATAATGTCTGTAAGAAGGCCTAACTCCTCTCCTTGGATAATGGTATGGGCACTCACTTGAGCAAAAGGGCTGCTTATGCCTCTCTATCAGTTTGCATGTGCTCCTTTGTATGGCAGACAGGGACAATTGTAAATAGCTGAGGAGGTGCCAACCACATTGCCTTTGAACCAGCCTCCACTCTTTTGATGCCATCCTTGGTCTGTAGAAGTGATCAAGTGAGGAGTGTTGGCATGAGCTTTCCAGATCCACGTTCTCCACCTATCCAAGAAGACCCATATCCATGCTCCCTACTCCCTAATGCAATGTCAAATGCCCAAATTGTTAATCAAACAAAGGTAACCTGGGCCATAGCTGCATCTCTGTTCTTTGATGCCACCATTGTAGTTTTATCTTTATGTTTTCACAGTAGTTCTGTGCTATACCTTAGTTGTACTGAATGTCTAATGTATTAACTTTCTTTTCCCACAAACTCTTGTGACTATCCATTGCCATTCTCTCATGCTACCCCTTCCATTCTGCATTATGCTTCCACTTTGCTGCTGACTGTCTTGCTGTTGCCTCCTCCCTAAATCTATCTTTCTTTCTTTTTGCCCTGCAGTACCTCATATAAATTTCCTGACTATGTGCTTCATGAAGGGAGGTTGCTTAGTCCACTCCTCTATGCTGGCCTCCATTGCACTGCATGCTATTACATGGACTGCTATGCTGCCTTTGTCACCTCTGCTGTCTCTGCTGACATGTTCTGCTGTATGGTACATCCTGTCAAGCTGGGCAACTTCACACATAACAAGTTTTGCTGGTTCAGAGCACTGTGCTTGCAGTAATTGTCTTCAGTTATCTGTTTGTTCATGAGTCAGAAAGAATCCCTTCTAATTACTCATTCCCTGTCATTGCCTTTGTCTTCACCATAAGGAAATCTAAAATCTGTCATAATATTAAGGAATATTTCAAGGAATCCAGAGGTCTTTGTCTACAGGAATAAAAAATGTTTTTTTTTTGTTTGTTTTTTAAGATTGTTTTTCTTTTGCATTCACCATATCACTTGGGGCATTACCTAAAAAATTACCTCAATAGGGACAGGACACAAAATTGTAGTTTACATGGAAGTTGTACCTTTTAATCTATACCAACTCTCTGTTTCAGCACCTAGACAGATTTCTCTCAAAAAAAGTGCTGATGCTATGACAATTGTCCAAAACAATATACCAGACTGGACTCAGACACCAGTTTCAGCACAAATTTGTTGCAATAGGGGCACAGTGCAAATTGAACAGTGAACTTGTAGTAAAGACTTCTAAAAATAAGAGAATGCTGGCAGCATTATTGCAATTTCTTTGGTTGCATTATCCAGAAGCAACTAAGGATCATATCCCTGTGTAAGTACATTCATTGAAATTACTTAAAAATGGCAAACTTATAATCTTTCTATTAAACTTTTCTGAGGCAATATCACCAGCATACCACATATGGAACATGAATTATATGCTGTCGTTTGTGCTAGGTGAGCAAAATGGATCAAAAAAAGTCTTTGCCAATGTCAAACCACATTATGTTTCTCATCCATTGTCATTATGGTGTCTGAAATGCTTCAAAGAGATGACAAAAAAAGAGCAATGTAATCGACTTTTCATTTAACTCACATTTTTAAAGAAGTGCACCCATCAGACTTAGCATCTTTTTTCTTTTTACAGAGTATATCATATTTATATTTATTTGTCAAAAATATAATATAGTCAAAAACTAGAATTACATGATATGAAAAAAATACGACAGCAAATGCTGATAATATGTCATTGGTTTAAACTTCTGATTACACAGGGCTAAAGTATTCTTTTACATATAAAACTAGTGATAGTTTTCATACCTTTCTGTAAATATTTGCACCTTGTTGACTGAAGAAGATAAAAGGGAAAAACAATAGCTCTTGTGTTTCATCTGTGTTGTAAGAAACTGACACTCCTTAACATTAAAATAAAGCATCACTTTTGGCACACTGGTCATTCTAGATCAAAGTGTGTCAGCACTTATTAAAAGAACCATGTGGCTATTTTGCACAAAGTGTGTTTTTATAATTTTTCCTGCTTCCAGCACATCTTTCCTTTTTGATCAACTTGTTGCATGGCAGCAATGATGCTGTTGTGCCAGTGTTGTTTCAACAGTATCAGATTTTAATACGAGTTAAAATGAACTTTGTAACTCTTTTTTATCTACAAAGCAATGAGATACAATAACCTTTCTTGCTCTACTGGTATGGTCCATTCCTAACAATTATATAAATATATCACAACATGGAATATTCACCATTATTTAGATATGATGATCAACATCTTGCACTTTTCTCTCCAGATTGAAGGTTAAAATGGATTATGGCTTAATCTACAAGTTAAGTCCTGAAATAATTTTAAGACATGATAAATTGCAATTTTCCAGACTGTGTAACAACAGTTCCACTAACCTGATGTAACAGGAAGAGCAGTATTTGCATGTGACTTATTATATGGTCCATTGAACCTGCTCACCCAGTCTGGTTTATTTATATTAAGTGTAAAACACATGAAATGTATTCTAAGACACTTTATTTTAAGCATATTATTTTCATCTGAATACATTCTTTTAGTAAACTTAGATGAGAAATAGACTTAAAAATGGAAGTAGGTGTAACATCTCCACTCTGGGCCAGTAATCAAGGAGCCTGAATCCTCACCATTAACACTTGAAAGGGATGTTCACTTGGATTAAAAATGGATATACCCAGTATTTCCAGATGCAGCTCTCTGCATCAAGCACAGTTTCCCTTAGCAGCACACAGGGAACACATTAAGTCCGGGGGCTGGTTTTTCTCTCTCTCTCTTTCTTCAGATCCCCAGTAAGTCTCCCCATGGGCACAGCTATAGATTTGAGTCCTCAGCTGAGTGTCCAAACCAAGTCCTCCAGCACCCTCTCTGTGAAACCATTGTTTCGTGTCCCTGCTCCAAGCAGCTGACAAACACACACACACACACACACACACACACACACACACACACACACACACACACACACACACACACACACACTTTGAGATTTGATTTGAGCACACACACACACACACACACACACACACACACACACACACACACACACACCTGGAAAAGGCTGGCACAGATTTACCAGCTATGCACCCTTTTTCACAGGCTATAAGGTAGTTACTGTCACCAAACACTCCAAAGCTAGCTACTCCAAGGCTCTTAAAGGTTACCCAATTATACTGACTGAAATTAGTATTTATACAAATGGTAGTGTTTTGACCAGTGCAGTAAGGCTTTTAGAAGTGGCCACAGTGTCACTGAATAAATATAAGTACTCTCAAAGGTTATAATATTCTCTAAAGGACCAGCCACAATGAAAAGTTTAAATATATTTAATAATAAATAATAAAAGAGCATAAAAATACTAAATATTTATTTACAATAAACACACACAGATGAATAGATTCACACAGATAAAGAAAAACAATACTTAACTAATCTCACTATATTTTCCTGACTTATCTAAAGAATTACTAGAGCAAGGCAAGATGAAGTAGGTGAGGGGTCCTTCCTTCCCAGGATCCAAAAACCGAGTACTCTGAGACTTCTCTCTCATCTGGTATTGAAACATCATTTCTGTTCTATATTACAGAATGATATCAAATGCATCTGGTCATTTGACTTCTGGTTTCCATGCTATTCTCACCCCCATTGCTAGAAACTGAACCAGAATTTAGCACATATATGTTACCATACACAGAGATAGAGATTTGCTGAGATGTGTAATAGCATCTGGAAGCTATACAACCATAAAACACGTCCACCTTTCCTACATGAGCTAATAAACTATTCTCTGGCACAGACATTTAGTCTATTGCTGCAATCATAACTGTAAAATACAGTTCTATGACCTAAGCCAGGTAACTTAATTTCAGGATATTTTTCTAAAAGTTAGCTGGGGCTGAGCGTAACCTCTTCTCTTACAGTATCTTCAGTTAAAACCTATACATTTAATCTGTTACAGTACAGTCAGGACCCATTGTTGGTATATTTTTTTTAACAAAAGCAGCTTTACAAATATATTTTTCAACACAAGCATTTGTACTAATTAGTTTGATAAACAAATGACATATAATTCTTTACAAAATTCCAGCTAGCTGTGGTGGCATATGTTGCACATCTCCTGGTACAGCTGGCAATACCTCACATAATCACAGTAGGTATTAGAAAAATGAAAGGGATAAGGTACGCTGGCCAGGAATACTATTTCCATGAAAGGACATGCCTTATGAGAGATGAATTTGAAAATCAGACCTATATTTTGCTCACTTATCACAAAGTGTTTGTGCAATGTACCACATAGCACAATCACTGGAATGAAGGAAATGAATGGCAGGTTTGGCTGTGCTTATCTCATTTGTGCAAAGCACTGCAGTCTGCAAACTGGACAACTGGACTACCCAAGAAGCAGACAGGGCACATACAGGCAAAAATAGAATGTGGATACATTTAATTAATTCTGTTGGGCACTGTGCAGACCCATTTGGGTTGTGTGAAGTGTGGCAGTGTGCAAACTGGTCAACTGGATCAACCAGGAAACAGACAGGGTACAGACAGACAAAAATAGAATCTGGATGCATTCAGTTAATTCTGTTGGGCACTGTGCAAACCCATTTGGCTGTGCTTTTCTCATTTGCATAAAGTGCGGTAGTGTGCAAACTAGACAACTGGTGCACCTAGAAAGTGGACAGAAACCAGACAGTGAAAAATAGAAACCAGATACATTCAATTAATTCTATTGGACACCATGCAAACCCACTAAGCGGCATTGAGCAGCACTTAAGAGAGAGACAATAAGAATGATTATTAAATTATGGAATGTGATGTAACTAGTCCTGTGGTAGCAAGTTTAAATGTCAGGCTGGAGTATGGATGGTCCTGGATTCTAGTACAGTGTGTGTAACCTTTTTTTTTATACTGTTGTGACACTTCAGGTGATAGCAATAAACTGAAACATAAGCAACAGTTATTTCAACTTTCTTGTGGCAACAGTTGTAAGTATAGGACTGCCATACACATGGTCCTGGGCTCTAATACAGGATATTCCATATATTCTTACTGTTGTTCCACTTCCCATTATATTCACTTTTAGTGATAACACTTTAGATAGTGCAGCTGATCTTAATTATATGTATGAGGGATGGGACACTATTGTTATGTTATCATATTAATCGTCCAGTTTCAATTATTTCATTCTGCACTGCTGCTGTCCATGCACCTTCATGCAAATGCATTGACTAGTTGTGCCCACTCTAGTAAATGTGATAGTGAGGATTAGCAGGAAAGCCTCAGTTTCCATTGCTCTAGTCTAGATCCACTGGTAAATAGACGTGGCAGGCATTACTGGGGAAGGTGCTAGGTATAGAGGAAGAGGTGGGGAGTCCATGATTCTAGGATATTCAATGGACTCCTAGTGAATCACCACAGCCAAAGGCTTCTGCAGGAGGACTATTCTAGCTCCCAGTACAAGTCTAAGGAGTGGGATAGTTTATCCCAGGCTGCATCCAGTGCCATTGGTATTCCTCACACTGGAGAGCAATGTAGGCATCATTTCAATGACCTACAGAGGAGAAAGATAAATATACTCGACCATTGGACTGAGGAATTTAAGACTGAGGACATCCCACATCTGTTTAAGAATCAACTTAAGAGAGTAATTGTAAGAATTAGAAATCTGAATATAGGCAAGACTGGTATTCATAATGGTCTTCTGTTGTTTTCTGTTTTTCCCGAGATGCCAGTGATTTAGAGTGCAATGTCTGGGCCCACAGGACTAGATGGGAGAGACTGAGAAGATCGAGTGGTATGTATGTAGCAGAAGAGAAGTGTTATTGTAGCATTAAAAGTTAAAGATAGATTTTTTCGTATGTTATAAAGTTGCATCAAACTGAGCATGGATATCCCAACTGTAAATGCAAGTATGCCTTCATTAACATGTAGGAGAAACCAATTGTAAGAGTCCAATATTAGACTTTAATCAGAGCTTGTGGGTTCAAATACTACAATTCACAGACATATCATACTGTTATTTCTTCAATAATATTTGCATTAAATTAAATCCTCTATACCAGTGGTTCAAATGTCCTGCTGTAAAATGTAATCTCTATAACTGGAACATGCACATGTGTAATATATGCACATTTCAAGGATTCCTTGCAGCAATCTGTAGTATCGTGTGTATCTGTCCAACTTAAATGTAAAACATAAGATAATAAGAGTTCTGTAATTGTATTAATGCATTGTATGTCACACATGATGGTGCTAATCTCTTTTTTCTCTTAACCCAACCCTTATCTCTCTTTTTTTATTTTCTTTATTTTCTTTTATTTTATTTTTCAAAATATATTTTTACTGAATTATTATTTTGTATTATTTTATAAATAATTTTGTTTTAATTTTATTTTTATTTTATTTTATTGTTAAAAATAATTTTAATTTTATTGTACTGTATTGTTAAAAATAATTTTATTTTATTTAATTCATGTTTTTATTTTCTTTTTGTATTTTTATTATGTGTTGTCAAAATGTGTCCATGTTATCCATGTAAACCACATCATCAAATGCTCCACAGCACAGTGAGGTAGACCAGCCCCAGTGGATCAGCCTACCCAGGCTTCACCAGCTGCAGCACCAATGCCCAGAACATCTGGGACTCAATCTGGCAGTACTGCCTCTGTTGCCCCTTTAATACCTGTGCCCTTAGGTAGTCATGTCCCAGATGCTGGTCCAGAAGTACCGTTTGGGAACAGTGGCAGAGGTGGTGATTTCATAAGGTGACAGTGATGACAGCCCAGTGAATGAGGACTTGATTCTCACTGTCTCCAAGCTTGATTGCTATAGGCACGGGCTGTCCCCACCCTCAACCCAATCATGTGTCCTCCAACCTTTTGTGTCCATCACCTTCCCTGTCTCTTGTCTGGTTTGCCTTGTCTGTTGGCAATTGCTTCCTCACCTAGATATCTTACCTGACCCAGACATACCCATGTCTCTTCCCCAACATTTTCCTATCTCTTAAAAAAAAAAAAATGGGCACCTGTCCCACAACAAAAAAAAAAAGTCCCATTCATAGCTCTCCATTCTGCATGTGTCTTCTTGACACACTTGATTTGGTGCAATTGGCTATGCAATATAATTGTGTTGTGGTCGTCCCTCTCTCTGGAAGTGACACTCCAAATTCAGTTAATATTCTGCTCATATTTTCAGTTTACACTGTTAAAGAAATGGATAGCTAGCTATGCTTCTTTCCTACCCCCTCCTGCACATTCCTGTCCTGCTTTCCCTTTGTTCTTCCCTGTGCTTCCTCCCCATTTCATCACTTTCCTAGCTACACAATTTTAACACCTTTAATCTGGTCATAAAATAGAATCACACTCAACACACATAAGTAACAGTAAAGGAAATGGATCCCTTTATTTTTTGGGTTCCATGTTTGCACGAAGGAGTGTATAACGCACCAATGTATAGCAATGTTGAGTGGCAGTAAACTGCTGTGGTTGCCTCCACACAATGCCATTTAAGCCCATTGTGCTATGCCAAAATGCAGCTACATGTGTACTGTGAAGATTTCATGTCATTACATTATTAATGTTTAAATAAAAGTATTAAAAAGTATTAGATAGACCTAGGCTCAAACACAGTACCATCTGGGCCCAAAAAGGAATGCATCACTGCATTAACACATGCTGCCAGAGTCAGTTAAGCAGCAAGTGTGTTGTATAGACTGAGTACTAACTGTCAGACTTTAGCTTGTGGCTCATGTTTGCGCACTACTAAGCTACACACAAACATGTGTATCTCACATGCGTATACACTTTGGCAGCCTTCGTGCAAACCCGCACTATGAAAAAGTAAATATGATGCATTGCTGATGTTTACTATTTCCTGTCTATGATATGAAATTACATGTGGAAATGTTACAAACTGAAGGCCTTATCTAACTATATGTTACATATTTACAATACAGCCATGTGTTGCCAACCCATCAAGCACTGCATCCTTGGTGTCTCAGTACTTTTTCCACACATACCTGTATATTACCTACATTACAGAAGGTAATATCAGATGTTGGATGATATGCAATGCACATCAATCTGGTAACACACAGAACTACATGTATTGACCCATAAGCCTAAAAAGCCTTATCTGCAAAGCTAGGGAAGGAATTAGCATGCACCTTATCCACAGACACATAAGTGACCTTCAGCACACTTGACCCTACCCATTCTGCTTTTGTCAAGGATAGATGCTTATTGAACCTTGTGGACTTCTTTGATACTGACCCCAAAGATCTGGATGAAGGATAACAGGACATACCGCCTATGTTGAGTTATCCAAGGGCTTTGACACTATCCCCCAATCATGTGCCATAGTGAAGATCTCCCATGTGGGAATTAGGCCATACAGTAATAGATAGATAGCCAACTGGCTGACTGACAGAACACACACTGTCAAAGCTGGGGACTGCACCTCCACCACTAGCCCACTTTCCAGTGGAATACCATAAAGATATGTGCTGGGCACTCAACTGTTTGGAATCTACTTCTCTGAAGTGCAAGAAACAGTAGATGGTTTGTGGCTTACCAAGTTTGCAGATGACTATTAACTAGACGCAGTCATATAGAGTCTCTCAATGATGGTAACATATTACAAAAAAGGCTGACACAGACAAATGATTGGTGCCAAACTCACAGACTAATCCTTAAAGCAAACAATGCCTTATTGTTTCCTTTGGTAATAAAGTACCCCCACTTATTATGATATATATAACACCCTTCTAAGCTCAAACACAATGTTGTGAGACTTCGGAACACATGTTGATAGCAATCTACACATTCATCACTATGTTTCCATAATGGTGAGACACACATTCTGCATTACACACCTCATACATATGGAAACCACATCCAAGACCAGGGAGGTCATAGATCTTCTGTACTCTACTCATATCAAGCCAGTAATTGAGTAAAATGCTCCCTTCTGTCTGTACCGCACTAGATACCTGCAGTAATAAGAGGAAACACAGAGGCTTGTGACTTGGAGAATCCAGGGCCTCCAAACATGACATACATGGAAAGACTAAAAGACCTGTCACGTACTCAGTATTATGCAAGCTGCTGCGAGGTGGCCTATGCCTGGACTACAGAGCAGTCTTAGACCCTGCCCTACTGGAAATGCTGGACATCTGCAAATCAAATGGGACAAGACAAATGTGCTCCAGGGTTCTCAACCTAGCCTGTGGAATAAACAAAACATGCTAGGGGCACAACTTTATCCACTGTTGATTGGCACTCCTCTGTAATAGGCTCCCACTTTGAGCAAAGTAGTGCTCCTCAATGACCCTGTTCAGTTTGACAACTGGATGGTTGATTGTAAAGTCACCTCTGGGGTGGCACCTATGTCTCTAGTGTGCAGGGCCAGTCAGTGATGCTCACAGAATCACTTTGCTAACAACGACTATCTAACTATGCTCAATAAGGGTACTTGTGTTTTTACATAGCTAGATTTGTAAACACCCTAGGGCCATGAGGCTATTTGCCTCCTATAAACCTATGAAGCTATGAACCTAGGCAGGCCTCCCATCCTCTTGTCTCCCATGTGGCCTGATGATGTCATCTACTATAAGGTGACCTGCACTTTTGTATAAATCAGACTTGTGCCTTGGCACTTGCATAAAGTAATTTGTTCTGTAGTCTGTCCCCTTAGATACGTAAGGGTTCTGTTCTCACTGCAATCAACTTGGTATGTGTGTGTGTATGTGTGTGTGTGTGTGTGTGTGTGTGTGTGTGTGTGTGTGTGTGTGTGTGTGTGTGTGTGTGTGTGTGTGTATATGTGTGTGTGGGTGTGTGGGTGTGTGTGTGTGTGTGTCTAGACAGAACAGTACAAGTGTGTATCCTACAGTTACTGCTCAAATGCCATGGCTTGCCAATATTTTGATACTTGCACACGTCTACACATCCATTCCATACAGGCCTCCCAAACTCTTGTCTCCCACATGGCTTGCTGATTTGTTAATGCAGGTATACAAACACACAACCCAAGTATAATGTAGATATAACATCCTAAAATCAGATCAATAAGTATGTGACCCATATCCTGGGGTACATGGTAAGTAGAAAATCCACCAGCATGTGGTCAGAGTGCTGACTACTACCTTGAATGCAACCCAAGTACTGGGTATGTGAAAGACATCCACATCATATATATGTGTATATATATATATATATATATATATATATATGTATATATATGTATATATATATATATATATATATATATATATATATATATATATATATATATATATATATATATATATATATATATATATATATATATATATATATATATATATATATATATATATATCGAACAGGACAAGTAGTGAGGAGCACAAAGAAGAGCAGCTATAACCACTATATACAGAGACAGGCATTAAAGCACACCCGGTTAGACTTTGTTAGCCTTTGGCTAACACCATCAGTCTGTGCATACATGCTCACCTACAGCTATGCAACACACACTGTAGAACCAGGAAGCTAACAGCAAAAAATGATAACTCATATCTATAAACATTCCCTGATTTTGCCTCACACTTTTGCCATCCCTCATAGAATTTTTGATTTTTCTGGTAATTCACTGAGGATTGCAATTAGTCAGTAATGCAGATATTACAGATTCATATGTGTTTTTGTTCAGAAGATGCATGCTGATGTAAAAAAAGAAACATTTTGATCTATGAACTTTTTTATTGAGTAATATTTAAAAAATAGTCCCCCCATTTTGTTTTTTTCAGCCATATCTTTGGTTTTGTCACTGATTATTAAGCAATGAAGTTAAGAACTACTTTTCAGCTGACTCTGGTAATCCTCAAATAAGGTTATTTGGTAGTTTATCCCAAAAGTTTAAAACTAAGATGGTAGTTTATCCCAAAAGTTTAAAACTAAGATGGTACTGACTTCATCCTGAAGTCCTGAGTTGTTCCATTCCCATAGTATGTACTTGCAAACAGCCTGACAGTACTCATAAAATGAGATGGTGCTCCGACTTATCAAATGAAAGGAGCACTTGCAGGATTTCCCAGTTAATAATTTAATAAAGCAGGTTTTATACTGCAACAGGATAGCAGTATTCCCTGCTTACAGAATAGTTAGCCATTTGTGAGTTTTTTTTTTGTGGCAGTTGCGTGAACTAGTATGAAGGAAGGGGAAATGTCCTCTGCCAAAACCTAGAGTAAAAATCTGTTACTATTATGATCAAACGATGTCAGTTGAAAGAAATAAAATGACACAATTAAGTAAAAATATACTGGACCTGGTCATCACCAACATGAGGGACAAAAGCTCCACACCTGTGGTAAATTCCTCATTGGTCAGATCAGATCATAAACTCATCACCCTAGATATCCACATACCACCCTCACCCCCCACCCCAAAAGAAACCATGGTGAAAAACTTCTCCAAGGCAAACTTTATGCTACTCAAGACAGAGGTGGCAAACTTAGCTACTCCCCAGCAGAAAGGCAATATGATTGAATCAGCTATATCCTACACAAAAGCACTCTACAAGCACCTACATGAGTGCATGGACTGTGCTATCCCAAATAAGACCAAGACCCACTCCTCCAAAAAGAAGAAACCAGCCTGGATGACCCCGGCCATAAATAAGGTCTATAATAGAAGGAAGAAATTATTGCAAAAAAGAATAAAAACCCAGGAATGGAGGAGCTCCCTGACCAACCTTAGCAAAAAGCTAAGAACCCTCATAAAAACCTCTAAGATGAGCTTTGAAAGAAAAATCACAACAAACACAGAAGAAAATCACAAAGCTTTTTTAGCTATGTCAAAAACCTAAATAACTCACAGATCTGCTCTGAGCTACAGCATAATGGTTCAAAATTCATGGAACCAACTGATATCGCCAATATACTGGCAGATAGGTTCAGTGCAAATTTCAACTCACCCTCACCCCCCAAAGGGCCCATTTCCATACCATAAGATTGTACTGCCCCTAAAATCACAGACACTCAGGTGAAAATAGCAATTTCCAAGGCAAGAAACACGGCATCCATGGGACCAGACAGCATCCCAGGCTGCGTACCACATGAACTCCAAAACAAATTACTCCCTCACCTTAATGCCATGTTTAACCACAGCCTCACCTCAGGCTATTTGCCCACAGAGTGGTGCACAGCAAAAGTTATACCACTCCACAAAGGAGGTGCCACCACTGACCCTGGGAATTACCACCCCATCAGCCTGACGAGTCTCCTCTGCAAGGTCATGGAGTGCATCATCATGGAACTCATAAACAAAGACATTGGGAACCTACAAACCCTTGACCCCACCCAATTTGGGTTCATAAAGGGAAGGTCTTGCTCCTAAATCTGGTTGGCTTTTTCGAAATGGTCACTAAAACAATAGATGAGGGAAAGGTGGTTCACACAGCATAACTTGATCTTGCAAAGACCTTCGATACCATTCCCCACTTGGGAATTATTGACAAACTCACCAACATAAATATAAACCCCTACGTTACAAGATGGGTTGCTAACTGGCTCATGGATAGAACCCATTCAGTGAGAATAAGAAATGCTAGATCCGACTCCAAACCTGTGACTAGTAGTGTACCACAGGGCTCAGTCCTGGGACCCCTCCTGTTCGGTACCTACATCTCGGCGGTACAAGCAAACACAGAGGGACTATGGCTAACAAAGTTTGCAAATGACTGGGTGCCATAATTAAGACCCCTACTGATGTAGATATCCCCCAAAACGGTCTTATGGACACCAATACGTTGTGCCAAAACCACAGCCTCAAGCTAAATGCCAAAAAGTGCACTGTCATCCCCTTTGGGAAAAACCAAGTACCTATGAATTGCAACATATGTGGTAGCCCACTTACTACGGAGAGTGTGATAAGACACCTAGGGACTCAGGTGGACAGTAACCTCTCCTTCGACAACCATATTGCTAAAGAGGTTAGAAAATCCTTCTACATGGCCCACCTTATCACAAAAGGGTTTTCATCCAGGAATAAGGATGTTATTGTCCCCCTCTACTCAACACTCATTAGACCCATTATTGAATATAATGCCCCGTTCGGGATGTACCTAACAAGACATCTGCAACAACGGAAGAGGCCTCAAAAGTACCTCACAAAGAGAATAACAGGCCTCAAACAATTGCCCTATGCCATGAGGCTAAAAAAACTCAGACTGTACTTGGTCGCATACTGGCTACTCACAGGTGATCTCTGCCCAACATACAAGGCTATGTCAAACCCCAAATTGCTAGAAATGCTCCACCTAAGGAAAACCCAATCCACCAGAGCTACTCACTCAAGGGACATAAACCTGACATCAACAATAAACAGGACTTGTTGGAGGGACAGATTCATGTCCCAGAGACTCCCCTTGCTCTGGAATAAGCTCCACATAAATGTGAGGCAGAGCTCCTCATTAGCGCTCTACAAGAGGAATCTTGATGAGTGGATGGGAAACTGGAAATTCACCCCGGGAATCACTTCTTTGGCCCTGCTAGACAGGGGCATAGGAAACTAGACCACTTGGGAGTGAAGCGTAAGCAAAACATTTTTTGGCTAGATTTAATTATGGCCTAGGGCCAATAGCCTAGTACCAACCTATTGAACCTATGAACAACCCATGCACCAAAATCATGTATTGTACGACTAAGTATTTTAGAATTTAGCATGCACAGAAATAGAATGCTAATCTAGTCATTATAAATATACTTGCAATTGATTACAAAGAACTTTCTGATCTATTAATAAACTGTTTCCTTCTAACCTAATTTGCCTAGTGTGTAACTTTGAGCAAGTGACTTCACCAGTTAATATTCCTCGGTCACCCAAAGAAGGGGCACTTTGTCCAGTGGATATACCTGGTTAACAAATAAAATAAATTAAATTGAAATAAGGACAGTGCTTCATAGCATCATTGATTTGATTAACTAAGAATACATTGTATGCCTCAGTGCATTGCAGCAGACTTTAGATCCCTAGGTGATAATGAATGTTCATACCATATGAGTCATGTTATTTTATGTTTCATAACAAGATCTGGCATGTAAGAAATGGGAAGTGGTAAACTTAATCTTGCCCTTTTTCTGTCCTTAATGAACTATATTACAGAATATAATGTTATTTTTCTTTAAATGTGGCATGAGTCCATGTGTTGAAGAGCAGATTACCACAAAATCAACAGTGTATACCCAACCAGAAAGTCTGCTAGTGAGGTTTTCATTCTTTCGTAAGGTCTTTTAAACTATTAGCACTATTACTGTTACTTGACAGGATATACAGACTTTTACCCCTCTCCAAATTAAGTGATTATTTCAGGCAAATTCCACAGTGGGGATATATATCAGGCTGTGTATTTTTTACTATAGTGACACACTGACTACTAGGTTATGACACAGGAGGCAATATAACTTAATTCATTCTTCATAATTATTATACATAACAGATCTCATGTATTGTTATTTATTGTGATAGTCTAACTGCTTGCATCTGCACCGACATATTTTGTGTGGCCCTATCTTCCTTTGGCCTAGATAATGCATGTAGGATCATTCTGGATGTTCTTAATTGCTGCTATAGATTGGTTATTATGATGTCTTCTAAAGTTTGCATATCAGCAGTGTGACACCCGTGCACTGGCTCAACAATCAAGGAGCCTCAATCCTCACCACTAACACCATTGAGGGGCGTCCGTATAGGGAAAGGATAATAAATACACACACAGTAAAGTACAATTTCCCTTAAGAGCACACAGAAACCACAGTTAGTCTGGGGCTGGTTTCTCCATTTATCTTCAGGTACCCAATAAGACTCCCCACTGGCACAGCTAAAGGGTCCAGATCTCAGCCTAGTGGGCAAGCTAAAATCTCCAGCACCCTCTCTATCCAACCAGTGCTTCATGTCCCTGCCCAAGTAGCTGACACACACACACACACACACACACACACACACACACACACACACACACACACACACACACACACACACACACACACACACACACATACACACACACTCTCTTTGAGATAATAGTCATATACAACCACACAGACACTCCTGGGGAAGGCCGTCACAGGTTCTCCAGGTGTTCCCCTTGTGCCCAGACTATACAGTAGAAATCATTTACCACCACCCACTAATATTTATCAGCTACTCAAGGGCCCTTATTAAATCATGTCAAATTATTACTGTGCAATATTATTATCCAAACGGTAAGTGTAACCAAACAGTCAAGACTTATTTGGAGTGACTTGGTACAGTATCGTTTTATACATGCAATGTACTCTTAGAGCTTAAATTATCTCTACACAAAACAGCCACAGTTGAAAGATTTAAAAAATATTTAATAATAAATAATAAAAACACAAGACAGTACTTCTTACTACACAGTGCTAGTCAAGAGATCAAAGATCACAGAGAAATACTTAAAATAATACTGTAGAAAAGTTCTGACATCAACACAGAAAAACATTTAGTCTAATCTTCCTAATTCCTAGCTATTTCTAAGAGAAAACACTAACGTTTAAGATCCTACTTACACATAGAGCAAGACAGTGCTGGTGATGTTGGATGTTTTCAAGACAAATGCTCTCATGCTCTCTGTCCTTAAATTGATAACACAGTACCACTGATTCATTTCAGATTACATTGTTTTTTCTGGTTCCCATGCTAACAGAATTCAAAGGTTAATGGCCCCTTTGATTTTGCAGTGGTCAGGAACCAGAGCAATAAAAGAAATTATACATGCAAATTCTAGCCAGTAATTCTGACCTCAAAACAATAGTCACAATTCCTTCATCCAGACATATCGGCTCTGAATTTTGACATCAAAGACGGTCATAAAATGCTTTACTTAGCATTCTTACAGCAGAATATACTGTTACATTTTTGCAATTCAATATCCAATGCAGTCTTCTCACATTTAAGAGAACAAGCCTGTGGTTTACATTAATATTTACAAATGACAGCATTATCTACAAAATTCCATCTGGCTGGGCTGGCAGCCTTCACTTATCTTCACAAGTAGATTTCCAGGCTTCCAACTTGTCGATTCAACAAATGTTATGGTAACTGTTTATGTCCTTGTGAAGAAGGTGTTGGAATGTATGCAATTTGTAATTTTTCATCCAATGCTTAATGAGTTACTCTCTTTATTGAGTGTACTTGAAGGAACTTTTTTTCTGAATATACCAACCAGAACTGACAAACGTTAGTTCTCCCTGTGCTAGGTATTATAAATTGTCAGCTAATAAAATGCCCATGCCTTCAACAAGCTATGAATTAGGTCTACTTATACTTAAAACTTAAACAAAAGACTAGTAACATTTTTTTCTCTTTGAAAGTAGTCACTGTCTTCTTTAGACATTGGTTCTTTTCTATTCTAATTGCAGTTTTAATATTATCCATTTAGACTTGTATTTGTAGCATGAGATGAGTTACATAATCTAACTTTTCAAGTTTCAGAGCAGCAATGTTATATGTTATATGTTAATGTACATTTAGTTATCCTTGTCATCTGCAGGATAGTAAGGCCTGAATTCTGTGAGTGAATGAAAGGATAACAAAGTACAGAATGAGTAAGGAAATGCTGTCTGCTGCTGTTTATCATCAAACACCTGTATTGTGGCAACGCACTATAAAGATGTCCCTCATATTGATCACTACTACAGTAGCCTTAGCTTTGGGTTATATCCTGCATAGGATATAACAGCCGACCAGCTTCCAAAGCTTCAGGGTTCTGTCCATGTGCTCTGAAAATGTGTTAGCTCAAGATAAGATAACTAAAGAGAGAGGTTTAGGTGCCAAGCCCTTCAGAACTTTTCTGCCTCCAAAGAGAGTGCTCCTGCCCAGGCTTCAGTGGATTGACTCTTGGCTTGTGCTGTTCCATTGCTGGGCAGATAAGTTCCTTTTGGGGAAAAACCTTCTATATATTATTTTTTAATGTTTTAATTTACTGTGTTGGGAAAGTACATTTTATTCTAGGGATATATGTTTTTATTAACTGTCACATGACTTTGCTGCACTTTTTTAACACAACCAAATTTTGTCTTTGACAGATTAAAAGCTGAGTTAAACATTCTATAACTGTTTTTTTTTCTATGGAGAAATTGTGTTTAAATTACTTTTTAGATTTAACAAGTAAAATCATCCACCAAATCACACAAATCACAAGTAAACACTATATAAGTTGAAGAACCAGACACGATGAATACCACCAGCATTTCTGAAGAAGTCCATGTTAAGTTTACAGAAGGATGAAAGCACTTAGTATATATACGTATTTTTACTAATAAACATTGGTGGCATTCATCATGTCTGGTTCTTCACCTTATACAGTGGTTACTTGTACTTCTTACAGCTGGTGAAGGGTATTAGTGTACCTTTAACTGTGTTTCTATTGGGAAAAGTGACTTTATGCTACTTTTGAATTTTTACTGGCTTTTGCTGTTCAGTTTCTCTGGGAAAGAGATATAATTTTCCACCTGATCATGGAACAAACTATCAGTCCATGGCTGGTCCTTCTTCCAACCCCCCCCCCCAAAAAAAAAGTTAACTAAACAGCCTTTGCTACCACTGCAGGCCAGCATTTGCCTCATACCATGTTGGTGACACTGCTGTGGCCACAACTGGTTCCTCAAACCACTTTTCTTTTTCATAGGCTCCCTCTTGTGTCACCCATACAACCACTATAGACAAGGGGGTAGCCATGTTCTCTATGGCTGTTTGGGGTCTGGTTACTATGCAAGGAGATATGCTTTTGTTTATTTTGGGAAAAGAGGCAGGAAGGTGCTCCTGCTTATCCAGAATGTTGTGCCCATCATCTGTTAATGCCATTAAAAATCCCGTTTGCCCTAACTTTTATGTCAAAAAGAATCAGAAAATGAAACACATTGCTTCTCCTGCTCTAGTTTATTACATCTGGCTCAGAATCTTGCACAGGCTATTAACTCTTCTTATCATGTGATTTCTGATAAGAGAAACAAGGATTCCTCCTTTCCTAAAGAGATTCAAGAAAATGAATCTGGAGAAGAATGTGATGGGACAGATACAGGTTTCTCTCAGAATTTTGATTCAGATGCAAAAAGCATGTTATCTGAATCTCCCTATCAAGGATTCTCTTTCAATATGACTATCCCTAGCTAAGAATAATTACAAGGCATTCTTTAACTACATCCAATATCTAAAAGGGAATACCCAGGTATGAGCTGAACTGGTTGTGGATGGCACCACCCATACTCAACTGGAGGTAATAGCAACCTGCTACCTGACAGATTTAGAGAAAACTTCATTCCTTTGTCCAGTCTAGTCATCCCCAATGTATACCTGCCACCATTTATATCAAGAGAGCCGGTCATCTCAGTGCTTTCCATTGCCAAAAACAAGTCATCAGTGGGACCAGACAACATCCCAGGTTGCCTTTTAAACAACTTAAAACATGACCTAGTAGACCAACTTTGATCTCTGTTTAACCACAGCCTGAGAACTGGCTATATTCTAGCGGAATGGAGGGAAGCAACAATAATCCCTCTGCACAAAGGGTGACCATCAACTGACCCTAGGAATTATATGCACATAAGCTTGACTGGCCTCATCTGCAAGGCCATGGAAAGAATCATTATGGACTTTATTAACAAGGACATAGGCAATCTCCAAATTCTGGACTCAGCCCAGTTTGGATTCATTAAAGGTAAATCATGCCTGTTAAACATGGTTGGCTTCTTTGAGAACGTCACCAAGGCCCTGGATGAGGAAAAGACAGTGCATACCACCTATCTTGACCTAACCAAGGCATTTGACATATTACCCCCTTCAGGTATCATAGAGTAACCTTACCGATTGGGAATTAACCCCTACATTGCCATAGTGATGTGGTACATAAACAAGCAAGGGGAAACCAACTCTTACCAGTGGAACAATCTTGCTCTCTTTCTGTCTACAGCCTTCCTGTATTCTGTCAGAGCAAATTTGTGTGACAGGCCAAGCAGGACAAAGACAGACCCTCAAAGATGGAAACTAGATCAGAGGGTCTTCCTAGAACTGAACCATCTGCAAGGACTTCCACAAACAGACCTTTTTGCTGGCAAAATTCAGTTCCAAGACACCTTGCAAGAAGGCAAGGAAGATAGATGCCTTTTGTTTTCATTGGACAGGAATGCTCCTGGATGTCTTTATATTGTTACTTCTGATATCCAGGATACTTCTAAAGATTCAGAAGGAATCTCCCAAGATCACTCCCTCCTGGCCTGGCAACAGTGGTTCTCCAACTTTTGGAACTGGCGAAGGGCAATTACGACAAGCTTCCTCACAGACTGGATCTACTGACAGAAGTTCAGGGATGTTTGATACATGCTGACCCCAAACAACTTCAACCGACTGCCTTTAAAAACCATGTACTAATGGAGGCAAGAAAGCCTGTTATTAGAACATTTTATATTAGAAAATGTAAATGGTTTTGAAGTTGGTGCCAACAACATAACCAGCTACTGTTCAAGGCTAGAATTTCTCTGATTTTACATTTGTGTGATTTACTTCCCTATGGTCTGTCTTATTCCTCTATCAGGGTTCATTTGTTGGCCATTTTAGCATGTCTCCCCATGGACCCCACCCCCCTTTACAACATTCCCATGTCAAATTGTCCTTGAAAGCGGAATTGCATGAGAGGCCTCCAAGAAAACAGATGACTTCTCTTTGGGATCTTAAGTTTGTGTTAGAAATGCTAGCACCTGTTCCATTTGAACCAGCTCATCTGTCTGGCTTGAGGTTCCTAACATGGAACACAATTTTACTAGCTGCTCTGATGTCTGTAAGAAGAGTATCTGAGTTGCAATCTCTTATGGTGGGTCAGCCTTATCTCATTTATCACAGAGAAAGATTTTCCTTGAGAACTAATCCTTCTTTTATGCCTAAGGAGGCATCTGAGTTTATATTAATTCAAACTCCTCATCTCCTTGTGTTCTTTTCTGAACTGCAAAATGAGGAAGAAAGGATGCTTCATGCCTTGGATGTCCACAGACAAGTCCGGTATTGCCTTGACAGAATAAAATATTTCAAAAATACTAATCCGTTATTCAGATCTTGTGAAGATAAGAAAAAGGAGCAACCTGTATCAAATCAGACTGTTTCCAAATGGTTGTCTATGGCTATTACCTTTTTTCATTCCCACCGCAACAAAACTATTCCATGCAGGGTTAAAGCACATTCTGCCATGGCTTTTGCTTCATCTATGACTTTTTGGAAGAAGTTGAACTGTAGAAGTATTCCAGAAGCAACAACTTGGTCCTCTATACACACTTTTGCAAAGCAATAAAAGTTAGATTCCCTCTCCAGGTCTGGGACAGGCTTGGCTAAGAATATTATCCAGGAGGTCCTGGACCCTTCTCCTTCCACATCCCAGTTGTTCTAAGCTATGGCAATCTACCCATATAGCTTGGGCTATTGTAGTAGTCATCAATATGAAGAACATAACACAGTTATGTAACAAAGCTTACCATAACATTAGATATTTGAATGATCATGGCTGCAGTAGACATTCCCTCCCTCCTTCCCCAAACATAAACTACCCACCTAACATGCCAGGCATTAGAATAAGTTGGGATTCAATACCTATTTCAATAGAGCAGGCATAATCCAGAAAACTTCCTCAAACACACACACACACACACACACACACACACACACACACACACACACACACACACACACACACACACACGTCTTACCACTAGGAATAATGGAAGACGTGAACCAATATATACAAGCTAATCATAACTTAAGGTGCATATTTATTACTAAATATATTTCTTGATAAAAACAAACTAGGCACCCAAGGAGGCAGGAGGAAATAAACCACAAATCTTGTAGTGGAAGCAACAACCAGTTTATTAATACATGTATAATATATGTATTAATAAACTGGTTGCTGCTTCCACTACAAGATTTGTGGTTTATTTCCTCCTGCCTCCTTGGGTGCCTGGTTTGTTTTTATTTGGTTCCTGGTATTAGTGGCACCTATCTCCTTGGTGAGTTTGGTTAAATATATTTCTTGAACAACAAAAAGACAAAAGAGGCTGTTTTTTTTTGCCCTTTTATCCCTTGCTAGCTTAAACCTTTTCACCATTCTTCCAATAGCACTCAATACCTATTTCAATAGAGCAAAGGTAATCCAGAAAACTTCCTCAAACACACACAAGCACACACACACACATGCACGCACATGCACACACACACACACACACACACACACACACACACACACACACACACACACACACACACACACACACACTTTTGGAATGTACCTCACAATATATCTGCAGCAGCTGGAAAGGCCACCGAAGTACCTCACAAAGAGGATTACTGGCCTCAAACAAATGCCCTACACTGACCACCTCAAAAACTCCAGCTTTACTCCATAGCATATCACCTACTTCAAGGTGATCTCTACCTAACATATAAAGCTATGTCAAACCCAGAGCTGTTGGACATGCTACACCTAAAGAAATCCCAATCCCTCCAAGCTACACACTCTAGGGACCTAAACCTTGCCACCTCAATAAACAGGACACGCTGGGGGGATAGATTCCTGTCCCAGAGACTTCCTATACTCTGGAACAAGCTACCCATCTATGTCAAGCAAAGTTCTTCATTAGCACTCTTCAAGAAAAATCTTGATGAGTGAATGGGAAATAGGAAATACACCCCAGGGATCAGTTCTGTGTCTCTGCTGGACAGTGGCACAGGAAAATAACTTTCTTGGGTGGTGTAAGCTATGGAAGCTTGCTGGCTAGGCTTACGTAGGCCCTTGGGCCGATAGCCTAGTACCTCCTTATGAACCTATGAACCTATAATGTACATTCATGTATGTAAACGTACCATAATAGTAGATGTTTGAATGCTCACTTCTGCATAGGATATAACAGTAGGCCAGCTTCCAAAGCTTCAGAGAATATTCCACATGCTCAAAACATTAGACAGTTCAAGCTGAACTGACTAAATATACGGATTTGGGCAGCAGTGCATCTGACCGTGGGCATGGACATGTCAGTGGAACTCTTGGCAGAACCAGTTCTCATTGTCAGGGACAACAGCGATGAACTGTCACCTCTATCATGCACAGATCACACCTGTCTGACATACCAAAATGCAGAGCTAGCACAGAGCCTGGCTGTGTTCATGCAGACACTCACACACCAGTTTCACCTGGAGGACCAATACAGACACATACACAACAATTACATGGTTCAGCCATGCAGCTGCAAACTCATTTTGTCCCACTGGCCCTTTGTTGCTTTATACAGATGTCTGCCTGCTTCTCTTTCTTACTCACACACAGTCAACAAACTTTTGTGTCAGCCTAGGTTTCCAGCCCCCACACACACACACACACACACACACACACACACACACACCCATGCACACACATACACAACAACCTGTGCAAGTGATGGTAACTGTGTCATATCCCTGTTTTCTGTTTTTTTGGATTCAGAGATACATAAGCTTTGTGTCGGATGCTCAGGGTTCATATCTGACTAAGTGTCAGCACATCTACTTTTGTGATGCTGAACTAGTAATTGTACCTTTGACATATTAGTCTTACAAATTCAGACAGCTGATAGCATCAACATTTTTCCGTATTTATTCTTAATGATCTTGTGAGGGTTGTGAAGTCTGAAAAAGGAATGTTTATAATTTCTTTCTAACTTCTCTCTTTAATGAGTTTCTACTACAAACATATGGTGCTAAATAGAGGGCACACAATGACCATCACTACTTTTGATAGGTATGACTGTGTGAGTCTTTGATGTGTGAGGCTTACTACTTAATAATGGAGACACATAAGTCAAATAAGTATCTGCTGTTACACCTTAAAGGTAATTTCTCTACAAATATCCCAACTTTTATTTGCTTACACTACCAAGTAATAACATGCAAGGATATGCCAGTCATTCAAGTTATTACACAATACACTCCAGGTTCAACACTTACCTTGCAAATCCAGCAGTTGCAACAGTTTTAGTTCTGAGTTAACTCTGTCTGATGCAAGCAGTGCACAGCCATTACATGGAGAGGTTAAGGTTGTGAGAATTACCTGGCATCAATGTTACTACATGTATGTGCATAGGTTGGAGGTTTTAGGCCCTTAGGTGCTAAGTGAGTGTGCTATGCACTGTCTTTTAGCCAATGCAAGGGCATATTGAGCACGGCTGCATGTGCCTAAACCCACAACTGCTGCTTCCCCCCTCACTACTCACATGTGTGTGGCTGTGGTGACCTTGGCATTGGTGGTGGGATGTGTGCTCCTTCCCCTTGTTGATCCTTCTGAAGCTGTTTTCTCAGGATGATGTTGTGTAGCATGGCACATACAGTGAGTATTCAGTAAATGTCCATGGATTGTGCTGCAGGGCTCCACCATCTGTATCTAGTATCAGAACTGCAACATCAGCATCTCAAACACATGCTCTGTGATATTTTTGGTTGAGTATGTGCCTCATTATGGTGTTCTTCAGCAGGTATGTGTGCATTTCCGATGGGTGTCATCAGCCACAGCTCCAGTGCATATCCTGCATCCCCCAGTAAATGACCCTGTGGGATATCCCCCCTAGTGAACATCTGACACAGATGGGAGGTGTGCCAGATATGTGAGTCACGGTAACTGTCTGGGTTGCCAGCACACATATTCAAGATGATTCCCTTGGCATTACACACAACTTGGCAGTTAATAGAGTGGAAGCCCTTTCTATTAATGTACAGCCTTCCCTGTTCTCCCAGTGATGCCTTAATTTCTATATGTGTGCAAGCTATGTCACCCAGTATTTTAGGGTAGTGTGTTATAGGGCAGAACACCTGCATATTTCTGGCCCTATCCTCAGGAGTTTGGGGAAAATATATGTGGTCACTAGCATGTTAGAGCATACCATTCAAGAATTGATGGAGGATCCTGGATGCTGATGCCTGTGACACCCCCAGCATGTCCTCTGTTGGTCTCTGAAAGATACCTGTAACTAAGATTCTAAGTGCTGCACATACCTTTATGTCCACTGGGATGGGTTTCCCTCGGTTTCCCCTGGCTTTGAGTTGAGGGCGACAGAGGTTACAGAGTTCCTGTAGTGTGTGCCTATCCATGCTGTAGTGCTCAACAATTTCCACCTCATGCAGATTGTGGTAAGTTAACTGGATCTGAAAACTCTTCTCCTTCTTGGCCTTGGTCTGCTAGCAGCAGCAACAGCATAGACTTCAGCCTGTTCTACAAACACATGAATGAAAGCAACAGCAGCCTGTAACAATGTATCTGTGTAGATTCCTTTCCTTGCCTGTATTGCAATAGCTTTTGATATTCACAGAGAATACAAGTACTGAGTCTACACAATTGCTTTATAGCATGTTGAATTGCTCCTCCATCTTGGATTGGTTGAGTAACTGCAAGTTGCATGCCACAGTGTTTACCTTGTTTTCGCTGCTGTACATCCCTTACTGAATCCAAAACTCTGTGCTGTACCATGTGTGTTGCAGCATGATGAGCACAATGTAGAAATGGACTGTGTTGGCTTTATTGTGAAATTTTCCATATATGGGTGCCTTTGCCTGCATTTCGATTTGAATATCTTTGGAACTGCTTGTTTTGTATTAATTAACTTGGCAATCTGCTTTGCATAAATATTACACCATATCAGATCTCTTTTTCTTTCCCATGTCCATATTTCTTTTTTGCACATTTCAAATATCTATAGATTTTGTTCTTTATATTTTCACACTTCATCAGTCACTTCTTTTTCCATATGACCTAAGTTTTCTTGGCTTGTTCTATATAATGTTTTTCATGAATCTGTTGTATTAATGAACACAAATTTGCATTTGAAGTTTTGACAGTTTTTCTTGTGCATGCATTTTTGTTTCCTCTAATTTCTCTCTTAATCTTTTTGTATATCTTATGTCTGGAAATTCTAGGTGTCTTGCATAATATAACAATGCACAATTTCTTTCTTATCCTCGTAGTCCACTCTATCATCACCAGCTGTTGTTTTTGTTTTATAACCTACTTCTATCCATGATATATGCTATATAAAATACAATCTATATATCAGTGTTGTCTTGGTGAGATTTTGTGAAAACAGGACTCACCATGTGAAGGGACTCACCAAGGCTTGAGGATGAATTCAGTTCCAGCAATACTACTCACCTTTGCTTGCTAATTTTAACATCTCTTTATTCGGAACCCTACTGTGGTAATACTGGATACCCAACAATATTCACAGCATGCTTTCCACATCAAAATCCATAACGTCAGTATTTTGTAAGGCTCCACTGAGTTCTGTGCCCCTGTGGCAAGAAATATAGCCAAGGTATACTACTGAGTTAATTGTAAGGTGAGTGCTTCTTTTGTGCAAAGCATAAAAGAGCAAAGCTACTGAAGATATATAGTCCAGTCATATTCTTAGCTGTTTAATCATATTAGCATCATTAATCACAGCTCTAGTATAAACTTTAAAATCTTACAGTGCCCTCTGCATATCAAGCAGTCTATGCAGGTACATGCTTAGAGGTGAACAACAAGTAGAATGCAGAGCAACAGAGTCCAAGGAAGAGCTCACTGCAAAACTGATATTATAAGACAGTAATGATTTTGAGGTGAACAACAAGTAGAATGTAGAGCAACAGAGTCCAAGGAAGAGCTCACTGCAAAACTGATATTATAAGACAGTAATGATTTTGGAAGAACACTAGGACCTACAACAAATACAGAATAAAATTAATACCCTCCTATTTTGGTCCTATAAAATGTCTACCTTTCTCTACAGACCAGCCAGGAATGCCAAAGACAAAAGCATTCGACTAGCAAAGCTTGAAAATGAACTTTCACTTTTTGCAGCAGTATCCAAAAAAAACTCTTTCACCAACCAAAAGCATTTCTATCTGCCATTTCATTACCCTCTCGTCTAGAAATAAATGTAATTCTATTACACATAATAAAGACAATTGGCTATCTGTGCAACAATGTGCCAAACTGGTTCTTAGATCTCAACTCTACAAGCTCCTCAAAGAAAATTCCTGTTTTCCCTTGCCTCCAGCCACTTCTGGTGACCACCCAGCTACAATCTAAGAAGTCTTAACCACTATGGTCCACTTCTTTAATGTCCCAGAACCAGGCTTCATTGAACAAACCTTGTCTTTTCCATCCTAGGCCCCAAAGTCTGGGAATGCCTCCTTACTAATTTTCAATTTCTCATGTCATATGCACCATTTCATGCTCAGCTTAATGATCATCTGAAGTCAGAGTCAGTTTGCAAATGCTTTCTGTCTAGATGCATCATCTAATTCCTCTACTCTCCCCTTTACCTGTCAGATACCTTTGCATTACTCAGATTATTTCCCTGCATTAACATGTAACATCTCTTCTACTTTTTCTACATTTTACACGTCACGCTCTGTCCTTTCACTATTTCACTCTCTTTTTCTTCTCCCCCTTCTTACTCTAACTGCCCATTTCAATATCCCTTGTACTGTGTACTTCATTATGATTATTACTGTTACTAATTCATTGCTGTCTTCACAAATTTTGTTTATGTTCATAATACTTTTGTTAACTTGTTTGTCTAACATAATTTATACTGTACTTGTCTAGGCTGAGATTGAAATAGGTTCATTTGGATTACTGTACTACCCTGGTAAGCAAATTGAATAAATAAACAACCACACAAAGAAAGCACAGCAGAAAGAACATATTTTACATAAACTGCTGATAAGATAATAGAATTGTATAATTTTATTAATGCATTATATGCCACATATGATGATACTAATTTTATCTCTTTTTACTCTCACCCCACCCCGCCCCTTATCTCTCTTTTTTATTTTCTATTATGTGTTGTCAAAATGTCTCCATGTCATCTATGTGTACCACATCACTAAATGATACACAGCAGAGCAAAGTAGGCCAGCCTCAGTGTATCTACTTAACCGGCTCCAGCACCAATGCTTAGCATGACTTGGAGCCAACCTGGCAGCAATACCTCTGCTGCACCTGCACTACCTGTGCCCTCAGGTAGTACTGCACCAGGAGCAGTGGCAGAGGTAGTGATTTCATCACCTGCATGGAGATGGTCCATAGGAGAAGAAGATATCAAGCACTCCAACCACCAGCAGAGTGAGGGGACATCAATGATAGGCCAGTGGGTGAGGACCCTAGTCTCACTATCTCCAAACTTGATGGCCATGAGCTTGTGTTGCCCACTCCCTCATCCCAATCACAGTTTACCCCAACCTTTTGTGTCTCTCTCTTTCCCTGTCTTTTGTCTTGTTTGTTTGTATTTGCTTCCTCACATATCCAACTTACCTGGCCCAGACATACCTATGTCCCTTACTCAGCAGTCTTCTCTTGCTGAATTAAAAAAAAGGCACCTGTCCCACAAAAAATAACCATCCCATACATAACTCTCCATTTTGCACACCTGTCTTCTTGACAACCTTGATTTGGTCCAACTGGCTATACAATATGATTATGTTGTCACCCCTCTCTGGAGGTGACAGTCCAAATTCAGGTAATATTCTGCATATATGATCATTTTTTTCTGTTGAAGAAATGGATAGCTACAGTTCTATCCTACCTCCATCCTGCACATTCCTGCATTGCTTTCCATTTCATCACTTTCCTATCTACCCCATTTTAACACCTGTAATTTGGTCAAAAAACAGAATCACATGCAACACACATAAGTAGCAGAAAATGCAATGGATCCCTTCACTTTTTTGGCCTCTGTAATTGTACAGAGTTTCACATTGTGCACAGATTCCAAGTGATGGTGAGTGGTGGTACCATGCTCTGGTTATCTCCATGAAATCTTGTTTAAACCCACTGTGCTATGCCAACATACAGCAGCACATGTACTATAAAGAATTAATGTTATTGCATTATCACTGTTTATTTCAAAGTATTTAAAAATATTAGATACACTTGGATTTGAACCCAGTATCATCTGGGCTCAAAAAGAAATGTGTTAATGCATTTACACCTACTGCCACAGAGACAGTTAAGCAGCAGGTGGGTTTCATAGACTCAGTACTAACAATTAAACTTTAGCACTGCGGATCATGTTTGCACAGTGTTTAACTATGTGCAGATAGGGAAAGTGTTGGAAATGTGTATCTTGCATGCACAAACACTTTGCCAACTGTTGTGCAAACCCACTGATAGCCATGCTATGGAAAAGTAATTATTATTATGCATTACTGCAGTTTGCTGTCCATTTTCTGTTTACATGAACTTACATGCAAAAACATAACAAACTGAAGGACCAATCTAGCAATTTTTCACATATTTACAATACAGCCATGTATTGCCTCCCCCAAAGCACTGTGACCCTGGTGTCTCAGTATTTTTTCACACATAATCACCTACACTACAGAAATTAATATCAAATGTGTAATATGCAATTCACATCAATCTGTTAACATACAGAACTATAACTATTGATACATAATCCTAAAAACCCTTATCTTCAAGGCTAGGGAAGGAATCAGCATATATCTTATCCACAGAGACATAGGCAAACTTCAACACACTGTACCCAACTCATTTTGGTTTTGTCAAGGGTAGATCTTGATTATTAAACCTAGTGGACTGCCTTGATACTGACCCCCAAATACCTGGATGAGGGATAAAAGGACATACTGCCTATGTTATCCAAGGCCTTTGACACTATCCACCATTGAGGCATCATAGAGAAAATCTGGGGATTAATCCATACATTACTAGATGGATAGCCAATTGGCTCAGGGACAGAACACAAATTGTCAAAGTTGGAGACTGCACCTCCACTTCTAGAACACTTACCAGTGGAATACCACAGAGATCTGTGCTGGGCCCTCAACTGTTTGGAAACTATTTCTCTGAAGTCCAGACAAAGGTAGATGGTGTGTGGCTTACCAAGTTTGCAGATGACTGTTATATAAAGTCTCCCAACTATGTTAACTTATTACAGAAGGGGCTGACACAGACAAATGATTGGTGCAAAACTCGCGGACTGAACCTTAAAGCATAAAATGCCTCATTGTCCCCTTTGGCATTGAAGTACCCATGCTAATTATGATATACATAGCACCTCTCTAAGCTCAAACATAGTGTTAAAAGACTTGGAAAAACATGTTGATAACAATCTACAGTTCCATTACTATATGCCCATAGTGGTGATACACACATTCTACATTAACAAAAAATAATGGAAGAGAAAGCACCGGCCGATGTAGAGGTGCTGTACCATGAAAATATTCCACAACAAAGGAAAATATAGGCCAATAAATGCTCCAATAAACGCTCCAAAAATGTTTATTGTACAAAACTGACAGAATAACACTTGCGTCGACCTAGGTTTCGTCCGTCTACACGGACTTCTTCAGAACACAAGTACATACAAAAAACCAACCGCTTAAATAACCATAATGACATACTTAATTAATCAATCAATTACATAATTATATGACGTGATGAATGAAAACATTATTTAAAATGAAACCCAAAGTTAAAAAAGACGTGGGACAACATTATGCTTCCTCCATACAATGAAATAAAATCATTCAATATATGATGCAAAAACTATGTACTAATGTAAAGCGTGAACTCTAAAATTGTATAAATACAAAAAAACTAATATAAATAGTACATGTATAGTATATTTAATATATAATAAAAATGTGAATGATTAACTGATATCCAATTAAAATATGTATGTGTGAATGTAAATTTATGTACAAAATGTATATTTGTTTAATACTTATGCCTTAATATTACCTAATACAATACATTGTAAAAAAGTGTATATATCTCCAATTTATTTGGTTCGTGCAATGTAATAAATATATGCAATATATGCCAAATATAAAAAATGTGTATCATGTTTTAAGTATTATAAATATTTTTGAAAAAATATTAGAATATTGAAATGTTAAAAAATATGTTAAAAATGTCTTTGAAAATTTTTTGTTAAAATATTATACTATTGAAATATTGAATTAAATTGTTAAATTATTAAATTATTAAATTATTAAATTATTAAATTATTAATTTATTAAATGTATGACATATGTGTAACAAGGTGTATATGATATATAATAATATCTATAGTGGATGGCCAATAATAACGTAAAATATACTAGTTACCTTTAATACTGTGTAACCATAAAATAGGTTTAATGCTAATGTATTCATTAAGCCCGGGGTACTGGTGGGCATTCAATAAAATCTGCATCCTCAATTCTAATATGTCCAAATTATATTTAGTAATTTTACCCTGTTGGTCTATTTTCTGATGTAATACTCCAAAAAACTTAAACTGGTGATTAATATGTTGGTGTATATGCCTAGCTAAGGCATTGGTTAACTTATTATTTTTGATGTCTAATATATGTTCTTTATGTTCTAATTTATGTTCTTTTAAGAATGTTATAAAAAAGAATTGGAATTTTATCAACATGGATAACACATTGGGGGATTTATTTAAAGGGAGCATTACATATATTTTCAGGAAAGATACATCATTTAAGGATTTGTTTGAAAGTCTAAATAGTGAGGTGGACATGCATTCTAATAAACCTATGGGCAACTTTAAATGTGGAAGGTGTTCGGTATGTAAACGCATGATTAATACTGGTATAACAGCGACAGTAAACAATTATAGGATTAAGATACACCAACATATTAATTGTTATACTAATAATGTTGTTTACATTGCAGTATGTCAACAATGTAAAGGTTTTTATGTTGGGAAAACTAGCAGGCATTTGAGGGATAGGATTAAAGAACATATATTAGACATAAAAAATAATAAGTTAACCAATGCCTTAGCTAGGCATATACACCAACATATTAATCACCAGTTTAAGTTTTTTGGAGTATTACATCAGAAAATGGACCAACAGGGTAAAATTACTAAATATAATTTGGACATATTAGAATTGAGGATGCAGATTTTATTGAATGCCCACCAGTACCCCGGGCTTAATGAATACATTAGCATTAAACCTATTTTATGGTTACACAGTATTAAAGGTAACTAGTATATTTTACGTTATTATTGGCCATCCACTATAGATATTATTATATATCATATACACCTTGGTACACATATGTCATACATTTAATAAATTAATAATTTAATAATTTAATAATTTAATAATTTAATAATTTAACAATTTAATTCAATATTTCAATAGTATAATATTTTAACAAAAAATTTTTCAAAGACATTTTTTAACATATTTTTTAACATTTCAATATTCTAATATTTTTTCAAAAATATTTATAATACTTAAAACATGATACACATTTTTTATATTTGGCATATATTGCATATATTTATTACATTGCACGAACCAAATAAATTGGAGATATATACACTTTTTTACAATGTATTGTATTAGGTAATATTAAGGTATAAGTATTAAACAAATATACATTTTGTACATAAATTTACATTCACACATACATATTTTAATTGGATATCAGTTAATCATTCACATTTTTATTATATATTAAATATACTATACATGTACTATTTATATTAGGTTTTTTTGTATTTATACAATTTTAGAGTTCACGCTTTACATTAGTATATAGTTTTCACATCATATATTGAATGATTTTATTTCATTGTATGGAGGAAGCATAATGTTGTCCCACGTCTTTTTAAACTTTGGGTTTCATTTTAAATAATGTTTTCATTCATCACGTCATATAATTATGTAATTGATTGATTAATTAAGTATGTCATTATGGTTATTTAAGCGGTTGGTTTTTTGTATGTACTTGTGTTCTGAAGAAGTCCGTGTAGACGGACGAAACCTAGGTCGACGCAAGTGTTATTCTGTCAGTTTTGTACAATAAACATTTTTGGAGCATTTATTGGAGCGTTTATTGGCCTATATTTTCCTTTGTTGTGGAATATTTTCATGGTACAGCACCTCTACATCGGCCGGTGCTTTCTCTTCCATTATTTTTTGTTGGTGAGCATTGGTTCTTTGTCAACACATTCTACATTGTGCAGATCATAAAAAGGACCATCACATCCAAGACCAGGGAGGTCATAGCTCTGCTATTCTCTAACCTTATCAGACCACTAATTGAGTACAATGCTCTCTTCTGTCTATATATCTCACCAGACACCTACAGCAACTGGGGAAAAGACAGGGGTTTATGACTCAGAGAATTCAGATCCTCCAAAACCTGACATACATAGAAAGTCTAAAAGACCTGTCACTGTAATCAGTATCATGCAGTCTGCTGAGAGGTGACCTATGCCAGGCCTACAGAGCAGACTCATACCTTGGCCTACTGGAAATTCTGGACATCTGCAAATCAAATGGGACAAGAATAACTTGTTCCAAGGGATCTCAACCTAGCCCATGACATAAACAGAACATGCTGGGGATACAGATATGTTTTTCAGCAATTGCCACAATTCTGTAATAGGCTCTCACTGCATGTGAAGCAGTACTCCTCAATGACCCTATTCAAGCACAATCTTGATAACTGGATGGGTGATTGTAAATTCACTGATGTCCCTCATAGAAAGGGTCAGTTGGTGCTGATCACAAAATTGCTCTGCTAATAATGGCAATCTAACTATGCTCAGTAAAGGTATTTGTGTTTTTACACAGCTAGGCTTGTAAACAGCCTGGATCCATTAGGCTAATAGCCTCATATGAAGCTATTAACCTATGCAGGCCTCCCAACATTTTCTCTCCAACGTGTTCTTTTGATGTCATACACTATAAGTTGACCTGCAATCATGTAAAAGTCAGACTTGTTCTGTAGTGCTTGCATAAAGTACTGAGTTATGTGGTCTGTGTACTTAGATAGGTAGGGGTTCTATTCTCCTAGCAGTCAACTGGGGTGTCTGTGTGTATGTGTGCACTTGTTTGACATTACAGAGAGCCTTTTACACCAGCATGCTGGATACTGTTATTGCCATATTCTCCTCACCAGACATCGCTGACATCATCAGCTACAAAGTGTTGTATGAGACACTCCAACTCAGACTTGAGCAGTGGCACTTGTCTTACATATGGAGTTCTATAGTCTGTCTACTTAGGTAGGGTTTCTATTCTCACTGCAGTCAACTGAGGTGTGCGTTTGCATATGTGTGTGTGTGTGTGTGTGTGTGTGTGTGTGTGTGTGTGTGTGTGTGTGTGTGTGTGTGTGTGTGTGTGTGTGTGTGTGTCTGCGTGTGCTCTTGCTTGACATTAGAGAGAGCCTTTTACACCAGCATGTGGGGCACTGTTATTACCATATTCTCCTCACCAGATATTGCTGATGTCACCAGCTATATGTGATTTGTGGATGTGCAGTATTCCAACTAGGGCAGGGTCAGAGACTGGCCTGGAGACCAGGCAGAATTCACCTTATCCTATATGATACAGATTCCAGTGACATGGATTTCAGTCTATCCACATACATCATGGCATGGTTTGTATGACTTGTGTTTTTTTGGTGAGTAACCTGTGCATTCTCTCTAGCTGCTTCATTTGTCTGGCGAGGTACGTGTAAAAGAGAGCATTATACTCTCTATTAGTGTTCTGATGAGGTTTGCGTATAGTGCTGTAATATAATCCTGAGATATGATCTAGAGTATGATAGGGTGACTTATGATGTGCACAACATAGACTTTCAATGCCAGTCTGGGCACTTGGTGGTTGATGTTCAGAGTGCTATTTATATGTTTTCCCAATGCTTGCATCACTGGGTTTCAGCATAGTGGGACTGTTGTCAGTGCTGTAATTAGCAGTGAATTCCACTTTGCAGAAGACCAAAATAAAGACACATTTTTGCATTTATTTTTAGACAGTGTGGCTTTTTCACCAATCAACTGTCTGTATTAGCTCCTCCTGTAATATGTTATCATCATAGTTGAACTAAATGGCTGCACCCAGTATGCAGGAATCAGCAAATGCAGTAAGCCAAAGGCCATGTACTTTAGTCTGAACTGTTGAGAAATTGATTCCAAACAGTAAAGGGCCAAGGGTACACCAATGGTGACAGGTCTACTGGTACAAGTTGATTCACCAACTTTCACAATATGTGTTCTGTCAGTGAGTCAGTTGGTAACCCATCTAGTGACATGAGGTTTAATCCCCAGCTGAGAGAGTTTCTCAATGACCCCTGCATAGGGGATTGTGTTCAAACCCTAGGCCAGTTGAGAATAGCCAGTATGCACTCCATTGTCTACATCCAGGTCTATCACACAGAATCAATGGGCTGTGACAACATCACAAATTACCTATCATGTGGCTCATCACATAAACCTTCCTGACATGGTTGAATGCACACTTCAACACACCCTCCACACAGACTATGTTGTTGTAGAAGGGTGATTTCAACATGCATGTGTGTGAGTTGAGGAACAGCACCCGATGCCTGCATGTATAGACACATCCTGACTCTCCTTATCAGTGAGGTACACCAACATGTCATCATGGACCTTTTCTAAATGGACACTAGGGATATCTCAGCTGTGTGCAACAGACCTGTGTGAGTTGTTAATGCTACATCATGTCTGTTACATCTGTTAGATGTCCTCAAAGAGTTCATCAAGGGGAATGCGTTTTGACAACATCATCAGCCTTTTGAACCTGACAAGCCCAAGACATTGCACAAATCTACACTGAGGTATTCAGTCAGCACTGTCAAAAGTGGTCATATACACCTATATCACTAAGTGGGTAGACAGAATCAATGGGCTGTGACAACATCACAAATTGCCTATCATGTGGCTCATCACATAAACCTTCCTGAAACAGTTGAATGCACACTTCAACACACCCTCCACACAGACTATGTTGTTGTAGAAGGGTGTTTTCAACATGCATGTGTGTGGGTTGGAAGGACAGCACCCGATGCTGCATTTATAGACACATCCTGACTCTCCTTATCAGTGAGGTACACCAACATGTCATCATGGACCTTTTCTAAATGGACACTAGTGATATCTCAGCTGTGTGCAACAGACCTGTGTGAGTTGTTAATGCTACATTATGGCTGTTACATCTGTTAGATGTCCTCAAAGAGTTCATCAAGGGAATGGATTTTGACAACATTATCAGCCTTTTGAACCTGACATGCCCAAGACATTGCACAAATCTACACTGAGGTATTCACTCAGCACTGTCAGAAGTGGCCATATACACCTATATCACCAAGTGGGTAGACCAGTGTATCACATGTCATTTAAATATGTTGACGTGTGAAGTGACCTATACCTCAGGTCCAGTGATCAGGTCCATACATCAGGGCTGTCCATTAGGACCATTCCTGTCCATCATTTAAGTGATGGACATCACAGATGACAAACACATCCTGTGTACAATCAGCTGCCTGAAGGACTACAGATTCTGGGCAGTGACTGCATCTGTGATACTAGTATAATACAAACAGTATCAACACACCCCAAAGATTGCTACCATAGCCATGACACTGCCTGCAATGACAAGAAAGCATGGTGGGATTTGTTACATCAGGAAAACAAACACACAACCTAAGTATAATGTGGACATCATACCCTATAATCAGACCAATAGGTATGTGACCTGTGTCCTGGGGTAGATGGTAAGTGGAACATCCACCAGCATGTGGTCACAGTGCTGAATACTCCCTTGTATGTAACAGAACTACTGACTATGTGAAGGACATCCACATCAGTGGCCATAATACCTCCATAGTTCACATCCTTCTTCACACCAATAACTGAGTACAATGCACCCGTCTTCATGTAGCTCCCTACATATCTTCCAGTGATGTGTCACTGAAGTGTACCACATTTGTCACAGTGTGCTGTCACACATCTTATTGGCTATAACTAGGTATTCTTTTTGTAGCATAAACATTACTGTCTGATGGTGTGGAACCCCCATCAAGTTGTTACACCAGATGCATGTGTGATACCTGTTATGGTGATGCACACAATGAATACATACTGTAGGTGTTTGATAACATTAATAGCATAGGTAACAATCATGACAGTGTTGTTTGGGCCTATATATATATGCCATGCACAGCAGTCAACTAGCCTGTATTGATCATATCACATACAGGTATAGCAGTGTCCTTCCTTACACCTCCAGCAGATGTTATGGTGCCAGGACAATGTGTGATTTCCTTCATAGAGTGTGGGTGTATAATAATAGATGTACAAGTGTGTTTGTGCTGAACCATCTCTGATCACTCTAAATCACACATGTTATGTCAGAGGCATGGGATTACTGGTGGTATTATTCTGATATTGTCCATGGTTGTGGATGCTTCTTTTAATGTCGTCCATGAGCCTTTACCTGTATCCCACTTGCTGGAGACCTCTGCTGAGATTACACTCATAGTCAGGCAAATCAGTGTGCACAATTTAACAATATGCACCCTACCCCAATTGTATGCAACATCCCTGATAAATGTCCTCTGCATTATTCATGTAAGGATGCTTATCTCACATGGACATGCTCCCCATTGTTATGTCACCTTGTGTGACAGTCACATAATGCACATTTTCACTGTGCAGTCCCTACTGCACCAGACTGATATGTAGATGTTGCTGCTACAACTGTCTGCCATTGACATCCCTTCATCTGCTGTACATTAGATTGCTTCACCTGTCCTCTTTCCATGTATTCATTCCTACAATTCATCTGTGTGCCCCTGTTCAATGCAAACATTTCCTCTGAGTGTTTATTTTGCATGGTAGTCCATGTACCCTTACAGATCATTTACACAGTTTCAGTACAGAATGCCAGGAATGGGATTTCACAATAATCTGCACTGTAGATACACTGTTCTATGCTGTGTTTGGACCATATACTTAACAATCATACATCTCAACTGTCCATATTTTCAAAGAATGCATGGATTTTTGCCTTTATATGTTTTGGTGTGTTCCTTAACAAATTTGTGGTTTTCTGCCATACCACTGGGATGATCTGAGGACTGACGTAACTCAATAATCACATACATTTGAGTTTCAGACTTCAAGTCCTTTAGAACATGTATCTTAACACAATCCCCTGGTTATTCTAGCACATTTCTAATAAGCAAATATGTCAGATATGTCCCTATTTCTGATCATTGTCCCCCCATTATGTTGGCCTTTCTCTGGATGTCTTGCACTAAGAGACTGAGAGCTATCTGTTAAAGTTTGGTGATCATTGTGGCATTCAGTGCAAAACCACGGACCTTCAGTGCTCTGATTTAAACAGGATTGCCTGTATTCACCTACATGGTATTCTGGCAGACAGCACTGTCACCAGCCATGGAACATTGCTTATTTATGTTTAAACACAGTGCACTGCGTGAATATGCACGCACGTCACAGAACACACATGTAAACTTTGCACAACGCCTACAAGGAGTTTATTGAATCCCAGGGAAGATCACAAAGGGAGAACATAGAACACAAGATTAGTAAAGTAGAAGTTAAAAAATAGAAGCTGATGTTATAGATTACCTTCAAAGTGAAGGATTTAGTGTAGAAAGTCTAACACAGGCTAAATCACAGCATGATGGAACAATGTGTACCCCATGTGAAGAGAAACCTGAGGATTGGGAGACGTCTGAAGAAAAATATGGATTTGGGAAGAAAAAGAGATTTAATATGATGCAATATATATGCAAAGGAGAAAGCAAAACTGATAAATAAAAAAAGCAGCACTAAAGATATTTGAAGAGAAATATAGGCAAATGCATCCAGATATATAAAACTTTTCAGTACCAAAAATATGAACAGGGTAAAGTAGAAAAGAGGATTAGTAATGGAAAAGTTAAAGAAAAAGAAACTGAAGTTACAAATTACCTGGGAAGTGAGGGATTTAGTGTAGAAAATCCAACTCTGATAACATCACAGCATTATAGACTAATGAATCCCCAAATTAAGGAGAAAATAATGGAGCGGGAAGCATCTGATCAGTTGCCATATAAAAATACTTTGGAGCCTTCAGTAGGAAACTGGTACAAAATTTCATTTAGAGTTGCACAGCAAGGAAAGAAACAGGAAACTGGCAACTCTGATGCAGTCAATATTAAGAGTGATAGGGCAGTGAGTTCCCATATGAAAGAACAACTTATGACACAAGGTGAAGGTGAAGAGACTATGGCACAGAATTGTCTGGAACATTCTGTAGAATGCCTCGAGGAAAATAGAGAACAAAGAATGTGCCCTTAATTTATAAGAAAATGATCTAAGGGAAGAATTGCTTGATTTAATACAGATGGATAGACACTTTAAGATCAAGTGAAAGAAACAGTCTACAGAAAGTCAATAAGCCCAAAATGTTAGACATTTGATAAAACAAATGAATGCAGTAATCAAGAATGTTTGAAATTCATGTAATGCAATAGAAGTACATAGGCTGTATTACTGTGCAGCTGAATTAAAAACAGATAAAATCTTACCAAAATATCACAGGGCAGTAGGGGAAAGGAAGGGGAGAAATCAAATAGCATCATTGAAGTATTGAATAGAGAAAACTATAAAGTATTTAAGAAAAGGTGTGTTGCTGTTTGAAGTGTACAGAAGAGGGAGCAGATAAAAAAACTCAGAAAGACATGATATAAGCAATGTGCAGTTTTAGAACAGCCACAATCTATTGCACACAATTGCAAATAAACTAAAGATATCAGCACAGGCAGAAAAAACTTCGAAGATATGCAGATAAACATAAAGGAAAAGTACAAAATAAGCAAGTTATTGATGACCCATAAAAGTTTTATGGAGAACTGGGAAACAAAGCAAAAGGAATAGAAACACCACTAAAACAAGTAATAGACAAATTTTGGAGAAATATCTATGAAGATCCTGTGGAATACAACAAATATGTTAAATGGATAGAAGACGTAAAAGAAAGAATAAAAAGTTCAAATCTACAAGATATTAAATGGAATGAAGTAACAGCCCAAAAAATTGAAATAAAATTAAGAAACGTTCCTAACTGGAAAATCCCAAGCTCAGATGTAATATTTAACTTCTAACAAAGTACTACCATCTTTAAATGAAGATTTAGCCATGAGTAAGAACTATTTATATGCACACCCCAAACAGACACCAATTTGGTTAACAACAGAAATACTCCTCCTTAAATGTGAACCTGTAAGATATGCTAAAAACTATAGACCAATAACTTGTCTTCCAACTACGTATAGAATATACACTGGAATAGATGCTGAGAGAGTTTCTAGTCATTTAGAAGAAAATTCAGTTATGGTAATAGAATAAAAAGGTAACAAAAGAAAATCATATGGAACAAAGGATCATTTGTTTATAAATAAAGTCATAATGGAGATTTGCAAAAAGAGGAAGAATCTAAGCATGGCATGGATAGACTACAAAAAAGTATTTGACAGCATCTCACATTCATGGATAAAAGAATGCTTGCAAAAGTATAAGATACACCCTAGTTTGATTGATTGCATTACAGTGACCAGGAAACAGCTCCAAACCACTTTGCAGCAAAGGACAGGTTATTATCCCAGGGATAAAAATTCAAAGATGGCTATTCCAGGGTTACTCTTTGTCATTGCTGCTCTTTTGTTTTGCTCTTAACCCATTAAGTATGCACTTGACAAACAATGAGATATTTGCCCTTTTCCCCACTGTAGTGTGATCCCTGAGTTGATATATTTAGTTGGGGGGATATGGGGGAGGTGCAGCCCCCCCACCTGGGTGGGTTTGATAAACTGCGTGTTTCTTCATTCAATGCTGGCTGAGTGCATACTTACCCTGTTAAAACATTTGGTAGTGTGATTGTTTGGTAAATTAACAATTCGGTGTTGTCATCTCGGTAAAGTCGTTTTTGGGTATGTGGTCTTTCAATTATTAGAAGCAGACCTGTATAAAAAAAAATATATATATATATATATATATATATATATATATATCTATATATATATATATATATATATATATATATATATATATATATATATCAATCCTGAGGTTGCCATACCTCAGAGGAAAGGGAATATTCAGTGAAATGTCATCACAGTCTTAATTTATGTAAGTCCATTCTTTCTGCCATTCAATTTCCTCATTTCAGGACTCACTGTAGCAGGTCCCAACATTTTAAATGGTTACTGGTGTACAATGTTGACACCATTTATTAAAGAATATGCTGCATTTAAGTTATTCCCTGTTTCCTACCATCTAATACTATTTTGAATAAATTTCTGTAGCGGGATTTAGATTTACATCCCAACATTTGAAATTGGGAAATAAGCAAATTAGGCATAATACTGTAGATTCTCATTCACTTAACAGAATTGCAGCTGCATAGATTCATGGACATTCCAAAGCCATTGAGTGTTATGACTATTTATACCTTGCCAGTACACTCCAAGGGCCACACCTCCTTTCTCGGGGAGGTCCAGATCATTCAATCCCAGAAACATTTGTGAATAACCATCTAATAATCTAGGTTTTATTTAAAAGAAGATAGTGAGTCACACTATTTAACATGCAGGTATAGTTTATTCATGAGAATTAGAAGGTGCTGGGTTGTAAAGCTGTCCCTTGAATGTATTTTATTTATTTGTTGGTGAAGACATAGGTCCATGTTTCTAGCACTACTGTGGCCATTGGACTTGTGGATTTCTAACGGCACAGTAAGTCGTACAGAGATCCCTCCTCAAAAGTCCATAACATTCTCAATAAATGGATGGAGCTTCCAGGTCTGTGATCTTTTTGGTTAATAAACTTTGAGGTCTTTATAATTGTTTGAAATATTTAGTGAGTTGCAGCCTGAAGAAGGCATTTTACTTGATAGTCTGATCAGTACTGAGTATAAGGAACTGATTACTGCCTTAGTCCTTGAATATATTCCCTTGGATATTAGCTGGGTTGAATAAAAGGATTTCCTAACAACCATTGTCTCTTGATGGTCAAAAGAGAAACTTAACAACCTAAGTTCCCAGGTACATGACTATGTTTTCATTTTGTAGGGGTGGGGTCTCACAAAAGTTATGATACTACACTTTTTAGCACTTAGTCTGAGCCAGTTTTAGTACAGCAAGATTTTACTACTGATGATTTATTCTGGAAACTTTGTGTGTTAGAAGGTGACTTAAGAACAACCCCCAATTTGCTTGTCTTACCATTGACTTGTGAGGAACACTGCTGATCTCTTAAATACTATCTGATAAGGCACCTGCATTTCACACACCTTGGGTTCTGCCTTTCAGTCAGCTTGAAATCCATCTTACCACGTTTTGGTTAAAGTTTTAAAGCAATTGTGTTCTGCATGATGTCAGCATGGGGAATGATGTTGTTCACTTTGGCCAGGCTAAGATATTTCATATGTACTGCATGGTCACTGTCCACAGCCTCTGTAAGCCTTTCAAAAACATTTAAAGGATCCAGTAGATGGGATCTAGTATTTATAAAGCCAAGCTGTGGAGATTCAGTTCAAATAACGATTCTTGATATTGTAGTTTATGAGATAATTTAAAATGCATTCCATGGCTTTGCACGTGAGGCTTCAAATAGTAATAGGTCTGTAATTATCTGGGTTATTTGCAAAGCTTCTCTTATGGAAGGTTATTGTGACTGCAGTGGGTCACTCATCAGGAATTAAACTTGTAGCTAAAGTTATATTAAACAAGTTGTTGTTGTTGTTGTAGAAGGAGTGGAAATGCAAAGGCATGTTTACCATTTTTAATTAAGCAATCATGTATATTATCAGGTCCCATGGAGGAAGCAGTTTTGCTCTTTGTTAGCACTTTCAGTAAATACTATTTAGAGATAATTGGAAGACTAACCCTGGGATTCAGCAAGCAGCCATGCAGGAATAAGTTATTTCTTCATGGCAGGGACTGCTCCTGTACAGCACAGCAGCGCTCCTTCCATATTCATGAAGGTCCGCTGCCTGTGCTGTTAAACTTAGAGCCATGTCATACCTCTCAAGTGTACCTCATTACGAGGAACGTACCTCATTTGGGGTCTTAAAAAGTTCATGTTCCTCAAAGTTCCCTGAAAGTTCCACATTGAAAGACTCTGCCACACATTCAGTGTTAGGAATTTTTATAAGTGAAACCCATTGTAAATAGAAATTAATCATATTAATTCATTAAAAGATCTTCTCTGTAAGTAAAACCAGCCTATTTTATTCATCCTATTACCTTCCTAGTTGAAGTTGTTAGCAAGCCATTAGTATGTCTTCCACATTTTGCCCATTTGTTCCACATTATGAGGGCTAATGTTCCTCATTTTGGACGTGGAAGGTTGAGAGCTATGAGCCATGTACGAGTGCAGGGGGTGTGTCTGAGAGCAGAACTCTCACAATATATATGCCCCTGTACTCCAGAATTGCCTTTCAGCAATTAGAATGAGCGGGAATGCTCATAACACCCCCAACACGTCAGGAACATACCTCTCAACTGTATAGATTTTCGCAGAATGTCCAGATGTTTGTCTCATATTTTTGGTGTGTTCCTGCTAAAATCTGTACCTTTCTGAAAAATAGCTGAGGATTGAAGTCATTAAATAATGACAAACATTTGAGTTTAAAAGACTCCATAGCCATCAGAAAATCCATACTAATGCAAGATCTATCATTATATCAACTAAGTTAGTAAGAGCAATATGTAAAATCTGTCCCTACTTGTCCCCCCATCATTTTAGGGTTTGTCCAGAGTTTTTGCTACAAGAGGTTAAAAGGTATTCCCACTATGAGGCAGATAGCTGATAAAAGTACATAGCAAGGATATTCTGCAGGATATAGCTAAAATAACACAACAAACCTTTTTTTTTATAAATGCGATAAGGTTTAAGCATAGCTGCGCGGGTGTGCCTGTTGCTTAGCTATGCTTAGTCCAGCTTAAACAGCACAAGAAGTTAAATAGCAAGAGACATCCAACATAAGTGGTATTGCAATAGTGAGGTTGTTAGAGTGTACACTTTGTGAGCAGCCATTCCTGATTCGAGCCCCACTGTAACAAATTCACATTTTAAATTTGACAGCAGTGCAGAAACAATTTTTTTGTATTACCTACAAAATAACATATATTTGTTAACTGGAGTACTGCATTAAGTCCAGATGTGAGGAGTAATAAAGTTGTGAAATCCTCATATAAACACAAGTGCCCCATACAGTATAGTCACACATAAATAAATGTAATGAAAGCACATTGGAGGATGTCAGGGACAGTAAACAAATGTATAATATGCAATGAATGATGAATCAATGCCATACAGCAGATAGTCTATAACATGAAGAATAAGCAATGCTAGTCTATAACATGAAGAATAAGCAATGCTAAGCATTGCATAGCTCTGCTTACCAGGTGTAAGCGTTGTCTAAATATGACTGCTAAGCAATGAGTAGCTCAGCTAAGTGGATTTGTTCATTGTTAAGCAGTGCTGAACCTGTCCCTTTAAGCAATGCCAACCTTAGCTAAGCAGGTTTGCCCATAGCTAAGCTTAGCTCAGTATATTCAAAACCATCCAATCATGGCAAAGGGTGGAAATCGGACAGATTTAAACCCCACAGGCATGAATACAGCTCATAACTGGTTGCAGCTTCCCAATGTAGGCAGCATGGCTAGATTCAGAGAGGGATTGTGCTTCCGGGAGCAGCCCTAGGGCAACCAGCAGTCCAAGGTCATGGTAGGACTCCTGGTAAAAAAACATGATGAGAGACTGCTGCAGGACCAGTGCCAAGGCTCCCAATATAAAGCAGAAGCCTGGGGCCATCTCACCCGTGACCTCACCAGTGCCACTGATATCCCTCTGAATGGTGAGCAGGTCAGGCACCACTATGCCGACTTGAAACAGAGGAAGAGGGAGCTCTTGGATGACTGGATCCAAGAATTAAGGCAGAAGGGTGATGCCCCAGCAGTGTGTAAGTACTCATGCCAGTAACTGTTTAATAGTGTCTAGTCTGTGTATATGATGTATAGGTATGGCTAAATATTTCTCTATTTCCCTTACAGCTGCAGCTGAGTGGGCTGTAAATCAGGAAGCCCATGCGAGTAGGCTGCAAAGGCTGCATCATGAGGCTGATGAGAAACAATCCTGCTTGTAGTAGTCATACCAAATAAATATAAAAGTAGTAGAAAGTCAGCTGCCAGTATAAAAAACTGTTTTGTGTATGGGTTCTACTGAATAAACCAGACAATATGACAGTAATAGTCCCATATAGGTCATATTTAAATAAAACTGTAACTGCCTGGCAATAAAGCTCTAAATCCTGGACTGGTTGTGTTTACTCTGGTATTGTATGGCATTTTTAGTGTTGCATTCTCTGAATAGTAATGTTGTATTAACCACTGTTACCCACACTGTGCTACATAAAAAAATGTCTAGGAATGTCTGCATAAGACTGTTGTAATTACAAGGTCAGATTGTACAACTGAGAGAGACTTAGACAAAAAACACTGAAGAGACAGACAGCAATATCCAAATAGCACACTCTACTGTGACTTAAATTGTTGTATTATTAGCAGACAAAGCCATGGTTTGAATCCTGGGAGTGGTAGTAAGCTGTATGCATAATCATACCCCTCAACTGTACAGATTTGTTCAGAATGTCCAGATAATTGGCTCATATTTTCTGCCTGTTACCCTGCCCCCTGGCGAATCACTGGGCTGATCTCAGAATTTTAGACAGCGAATAATGACATACATATGAATGTCAGACCTCAAAACATTCAGAAAATGTATATGAAAACAAACCTGTCACTCTAGCAACTCACCAAAATGTTTATGAGAGCAATATTCAAAATTTGTCCCATTTCTACCCCCATGTTGTCAATCTATGATCAGAGTGTGTGCATTAACAGATTGAGAGGTATGTGCATATTATTAACTCAGAATCTGGGAATATGTATGGAAATGGCCAAGTAGTGTTAACAAACATTCCCTCCACAGGTCTGTCAGATATGAAAACTGTGCCTGCCAATAAAGATTGAACCCTGGACTGGTAGTGTTTACTCTGGTATTGTATGGCTGACATGTAGCATTCTATCAGAATAGTACTGTTGTGTCAACCACTGTTTTTCACACTGTGCTACATAAAAATATGTCTAGGAATGTCTGTATGAGACTGTTGTAATTACAAGGTCAGATTGTACAACTATGAGAGACTTAGACAGAAAACACTGAAGGATAGTCAGCAATATACAAACAGCACACTCTGCTGACACTTACATTGTGGAGTTTTTATCAGACGCAGTCATGGTTTGAATCCTGGGCATGGTAGTAAGCTGTATATATAATCATATATCTCAATTGTACACATCCTTTCAGAATGTCCAGATAATTGGCTCATATTTTCTGCCTGTTCCCCTGTCCCCGTGGCAAATCAATAGGATGATCTCAGATTTGTAGTCAGCAAATAATGACATACATTTGATTTTCAGACCTCAAAACCTTCAGAAAATGTATATGAAAACAAATCATGTCACTCTATTAGCCCTCCAAGTTTATGAGAGCAATATTCAAAATATGTTGCATTTCCACCCCATGTTGTCAAGCTTTGACTAGAGTGTGTGCAATAAGAGATTGAGAGGTATGTGCATAATATTAACTTGGAATATGGGAATATGTGTAGAAACAGCCAGGTAGTATACATTCCCTCCACAAGTATACCAGGTAAGAGATGTAGAATTTAGCTATAAGACAGTCGAAGTATACACTTGTTTACAAACATACCACTGTCCAAACCAAGGCCATAGGGTAGTGTAATAATACCTGTACCTTAATGATTAGAGCTATGATCATTACAGTCGTGAGAACTACAAAGATATATAAGTTGTTAATTGACATCTCCCCCCCCCCTCACCATATCTGCAACAATAATGTAAATACACAAATCAGTGGGTATGTTTACACCAAACCTACTGTTGGGACATACGTTCTATTGTTTAATAAATATTGAAATGTGTTTCTATTAATGTTCCATGTTGAAATACTATCATTGGTGGCCTTTTTCTATCAATGTAACCTTTATGCCGTTGTAATGGCCAATGTGGTTCCATATATGCATGTGTTCTGTTTGCTATGCAACTGTTCCAAATCTGGTGTTTTGGGTTAATGGGAATATCTATGCATGCTGTTATAACTAATCCTGGATTGTGTTGACTATTACTAACTCACATATGTTTTAAAACTGCAACACCATAGCACGTTTCAGAAGGCCAAGCCCAGTGGACCCACCTCTCCCACCTCATCTGGCCATGACATTGGGCTCTAGCATGTCTAGGACCCACCCTAGGACCTCCTTGTCTGCTGGTCCTGTGCCACCTTTGGGTGGAACTGCCTCAGGGGATGGGGCTCACCCCCCCCGGGAGCAGGCGCAGACAGGAAACTGTCACTCATCGTCAGGTCCAGGGATTGGTGCGTAGCAAGCTCTGAAGGGAGTTTGGAGATCTGCTATGCCAGCTTGAGGGCCACGTGGTGCATTTAGAGGGTCAGCCTGCCTCTCCTACCCAGCCCCCAGCACAGCCACCTTCAGAGCTGTGAAGGTGCAGTGGTGACTGCCCATGGGTGGGAACCTCAGTCCCACTGTTTCCATTTGGGGGCTCATGGGCTTCTGATTTCCAAACACCCCTCCCCATCCAAGGTGATTACCATCCCACATGTGTCATATACCACCCTTGTTTGCTGCCTTGTCTGTCTTCCTACCCAACCTACCAACCCAAATATGCCTACTATCCTTCATCAACATCCCACTCTCACCTTAAAAAAAAGGGGCAATCTGTCCCCAAAAAAAAAAAATCTTGCCCCATACATAGCTGTCCATTTTGCACACATGTCCACTGGACATGTAATCTGGTCTAATTGGCTTCACAACATATTATTGTTGTCCTCGCCCCCTCTCTCAGGGGTTTAAGTGTCCAAATCTACCTCCAAATTCAGTATATATACACAGCTGTTGCTGTAGAAGAAATAGACAGCTATGGACCTTCCCTAGACCCATCCTGCCCATCCCTAGCTACTTTCCCTATTGTCTCTCCTTCTGCATGCCCCCTTTTTCACCACTTTCTTATCACCCCTTTTTTCTTTTCTTTTAAATAAATTAGCATTAAAGTAAGCGAGAGTAAGCATATTTAAGCATTAGTAAGCAGGTTTAAGCCTGTTTGCATGGCAGCAAGCAATGGCAACACAGATTAAGCACTTTTATTGCTAACTGTCTCTAAGCATATTTATCTAGAAGTTAGCATTGCTTATCACCATGCAAACCCACTTACAACTGCTTAAAAGTGCCTTAATCACAATGTTTCCAACAGCCCTTGTTCTGCCCAGCAACAAAATAATCAAAATCTCAAACCCAGGACACTGCACACCATAGCCACAGTGATTTACCACTACGCCATTTGAGCTGTATATAAATGTGATGTTTTCTCAAACATATCATGCAGCACAGTCATTCAACAGTAGGGAAAATGTATTTATATATGTAGATGTATATATGTAGATATATATATATATATATATATATATATATATATATATATAGATATATATATAGATATGTAGACATACATGTATGTATATATATATATATATATATATATATATATATATATATATATATATATATATATATATATATATATATATATATATATATATATATATATCAATGTGTATTGCATTTGCACATTGGATCCACACTCTGAACCTCTCACTGCAAACATCTGACCAAACGTACTGTTGATGGGGGTGAAGGGGCCCAAATTAGGGATCTCTTGTAATTATTGCCATTTCCCATTCCTCCACAGCTGAACAGATATGCCTTGCAACATAATAACCAGCACTTGCAAGTCCTGAAACCAGGACCCTGCACAACACACCCATAACAAGTTAACAGTAAGCCATCTCAGCTGAAAGACTTCAGGATGATATCTGTAACATATCATGCAGAACAGTCAGTCTACCATAGGGAATGCACAATGTGGAAGCACTAAACATTCCAGTGATGCATATACACATACACACGCACACACACACACACACACACACACACACACACACACACACACACACACACACACACACACACACACACACACACACACACACACACGTATACATATTCTTATATACACAAACACACACACACACACACACACACATATATATATATATATATATATATATATATATATATATATATATATGTATACTTGTATATATGTATATATATAGATATATATATATATATGTATATATATATATATATATATATATATATAGAGAGAGGGTGCACAGCATATCAAACAGCCATTATTCCTACATTTGCCACCTTTTAAAATGGCCATGTTGGATTCTTTCCTACAAATGAGAATTATTACATGAAACATATACCCACACACAATGCAAAGGACATGACACCACACACAAGTTTGCATACAGAGAAATGTTTATTTGTGTACTATTTCAATTGTTTATGCCATTTCTTATAGCAGTTAGATGTTTGGAATACATAATAACTGATTAATGCAACTCACAAACAAAACATTTGATACAGTAATGTGAAAAACATAACATACTTTGCTGTCCAGTCTGAGGCCTTCAAATAGTACAACAGTAAAAACACACTTGCCTTGAAGATAACAACCAATCAACACTTAATTACAGATGTAGTTCAGCAGCCTCCAATTACACTCTGTACTCAACCCCTAGGGGGAAAGTATTAGTTGTTACAATGTAAATGTATCTGTTACATAACAATGCTTAACTTAAAATGTCACTATCACACTGACAAACAGAACTGTGTGTAAGACAGTAAGTTATAGCCCACCACTGTTCCCATGGTGAAATGTATGAAAATGTACAGCCATATACCTTAATGTTTCTTAACACTGATATCCCTCACATGTTGTAACAGCCTAGGATAAAAGCATTTAATATCCTCCCCCATAAAATGTCTCACAAGGGCATATAACAGTGTTTCCCATACACTGACCTTCAGACTGTATAAGGTCACACATGTTTTTTCCAGTTGTTGCCCTCATATATACATATAGACCCTACCCCACAATTTGTGTGGGAGTCCACAACATCACTGGAATGATAGCAGGAATGCCAGCACTAAATGATGCTAGGCCATTATCTAACAACCTCTTACTGCATGACATCTGGACAAAGCCTCGTATATATGTGGAGGATAGAGCCTGGAACACAGGGCCATATTTGCAATATTGCTGTTAAACACTGTAAAAGTTGTTGGTGTTACAGGATTGTTTGCAACATAAGCTTACTCAGAAACACAAATGGATGTTGCCATATACCGATAGCAATCAAGAGAGAGTGCCACTGATATGTCAGACACAAGAACTGTGTGGTTAACAGACAAAACACAAGACCTGTGTGTTGAACAGAAAAAAACATAACAGCCAATCCTCTGGCCATCATGTGGATAGGCCCACAGTTGAGAGCTATGCAGACAGACTGCATTCCATGCAAAACTAGCATGTACACACAAACCCTGTAAAACCAGCAGTATTCAATGCATATAACAGCAATACTCACACTGTCCGTAGGTCTGGAACCTTATACAAACATGTATTTGGCCTGTGTCCGGAAGTCCTGTTGTAAGAGGTATTGCTACCTGCTGTCTGTAACACTGGTGCCCACACACAGGAAGGATGTTTTCCATGCAGGAAAGGTAAAGGGACAATGGCCACATGATGTAGTCATTTATAGTAGTGGGTTGCTATGACATTGGTTATTGGAAGTACTACACAGCTGGCTGAATGGAATTAGCAAGTGGGGAACATCAATTGATGCAGAGGCCATCACCTGATCATGTGTATCATCTACAAAAGCCATGCTGCAACCTATTCAAACCAATGTGAATATCAACAAAGAACAGAGGCAGCAACCACCACTAAAAGTAAAATCCAATGTTTTATTCTGAAATATAAAAAATAAATCACTATAAAACACTAACAAACTGTGATTAGCACTTTCAGGCATATGCCTTTCATCAAGTTAATGTTCATGCAAACTGTAAGACAATGAATGTAATATATTTGGCTGTCAATGATGCGAATGTTTTTATGTAGGGAAGATGAACTGCATGCTGAAGAATAGGATATTAAATCATTTATCTTCCATTAGAATAAAGAATGAACATAATGGTTTATATCAGCATGTTTCTAAACATGATGACCATGGCTTTAGATTCATGGTTATTCAGTGTACACAGAAAGGAATTAGAGGGGGAGACCTGGTTAATGAAACTGAGTATCAAGAATCCAAATGGATTATTGAACTTATAGCCCATAGGCCACCAGGTCTTAATGATGTTATCCCTTTAAAGCCAGCAATAAAGAAGAGGTGGATGAATTGCTGATCTGTGATTACTTTTTATAGATATATTTTTTTTGTGGTGCTAATAAACTGTCTGATGAACGGCATATGCCCGAAAGTGCTCATCACAGTTTGTTAGTGTTTTGTAGTGATTTATTATTTTATATGTCAGAATAAAACATTGGATTTTACATTTTGTGGTGGTTGCTGCCTCTGTTCTTCATTGATATTCACATTGGTTTTAAGCAGTATATCCTTTGGTGAGGTCAGTTCTGCTTGCTTTTTGGTTTTCTCTATTGGTGCTGAAGACCTCACACACTATGGAAGAATTTTGTGGAAAAGAAGGAGAAGTACTACCGACCTCCTGGGTATCTTGGGTGGACAAAGCTAAGAGAAACCTACATCCGGTTAGTAATCCTTTGCTGAATTTGAATTTTCAGTCCTTAGTGGGGAAACGCTCTACCAATGTTGTGCACACAGAGAATAGTTTGTTGTTTGAAGACACATTTAGTAATCTTATTAATAAGTTGACTAAGTTGAAGCACTTGCAATAGCAGCGCTATCATTTTGAAGCCTGCCTAAAGTTTGGTATTGTTCCGAGGGGCATAAGAGTACTTTGTATGCCTACACAGGGAGAGGCATATCCAGAATAAATGGTGAGATGGCAACAAATCAATATCAAAACATGCTTCTCCTATATGTGACTGCTTTTGGACATTTTTGCCCCACAGGAGAAACAGTTGATAAAAGAAATAGAAGAACTACAATGGGAACTGGAAATGGACTTTCCTGGTGAGACATTCATAGACAGAATGGATGAAGCATTTTGTTCTGTCACTACTTTAGACACCAAACTACAGCAAAGATTAAAAAAAAACTTACAACAGCTTATAATGAGTTTAAAACAGGCCACATATTTGTTTGGCCTAAGGAGAACTCTAATAATGTTAACGTGTCTGCTACTAAGTCCGTAGAATATGCGGGTAGGTTTCCGTAAACTCGCAAACCCAGACGGAGCGCCTCCATAGCAACCAGGGAGGAGACCAATGAGAGGAGAAGTTTAGTGACTTTGTTGCACCAAGGACAACAGGTGGGATCCGTGATGAAAAAAACAATGCAAAGTGTTAGCAATCCCAAGAGGGTAGGAGGAACAGAAGAAGGCACTGCGAATTTCGCAATGGAATTCTGAATTCTGGTGAGAATGATTGTTTAAATTCCCCCAACCTGATTCAAGTTTCAGAATAAGTAGGAGGACAGAAATAATGTCCAGTCCTCCACTGGAACTTTACATAACACGGTTGGGTGCTCGATCCAAAATTTCCCAGTTGGAAGGGAACCTAGGCTGTCCTTTTCCTGCCCTTCTGGTGCCAGTGAAGAAGAAGAACAACTGTAGATGACAGCTGCACGACCAGCAAGAGGTGAAAAAGTGAAGGCTTTCACAATGACTGGTGATTTTAATTCTATTGTATATAATTTGTCTGACTATGTTTTATCAGATGATGAGTTGTTGTATTGAACAAAGGATTAACTTTTGTTCAAGCAGCAGCAGTGTTTTTAGTGAAGTTTTTCTGGATTTAATGATGTTTGGATGAAATGTCATATTAAAAATATGTTTGGGAGATATAAGCAATCCCAGCATGGAACTCTAAGGCAACCTAGTTCATTGGTCCCAAAGTTTAATTCTACTATGCATACTTTTATTAGGATTTGTGAACAAGAGACTAGGGCATATTTAAATGATAAACACAATAAAAGCTGCATTAAATTAACCTCAGCTCAGAAACAGGCCTTAACACCATTACAGTACAATACACAAATTGTCATTAAACCTGTTGACAAGGGGGGGTGCAGTTATAGTCATGAACAAAGCATTTTATCATGATAAACTTGCTAATTTGTTACTGGATAATTCCACTTTTACACAGATTTCTCCTGTTATCATAAATAATTTAGTAACCAGGGTCAGAGGTAGGCTCAAACAGTTGAAACAAATGAGTTTGATGGATGAAGAGCTGTATGCATTTTTGTGGGTGGAACACCCTGTGATTCCTATTTTTAAAGCTCTGCCCAAGGTACATACAGATCTTTATAACCCCCCATTGAGACCAATAATCCAGGGAGGGGATGGTTAACTGAGAATATCTCAATTTGGGTGGAATGTATGTTGAAACCAATATTAGCAAGTTTTCCAGGAATTTTGAAAGACACTGGGCACTTTCTAACTGCATTTAATGATTGTGTCAGGTGGAATGGCAATCGAGCATATGTTATGGTGATCTTAGATGTAAGAAATTTGTTTACTGTAATAACCAAGGATTATGGCATACAAGCCATACTAGACATGTTAAGTGAGTTACAGCTGTTCGATGTTGAAAAGATAAATTAATAGCTGAGCTTTTAACACTAGCTCTGGAAAATAATATTTTCGTTATAGCCATGGATACCCCTTGTGCTAACATTTATGTGAATTTGTGTTAGCATATTGGGAGTGACTCAATATTAGAGCGACAGCATAATTGGAAGTATAAACTGTGTTTTTATAAGCATTTCATGGATGACTTTATTTGTTGTGGGTGAGATACGAAGAAAAACTCTTGGAATTCATAATATATTTAGAATCTACTGTGACTTTTTTAAAATTTGCTGTGAGATATTCCAGAACAGAATTGGATTTTTTGGATGAGACGGTTTTACAGGATGATATGGGTTTTAAGACTAGTTTCTGTAAGAAGAGTTGCTGGAAAAATAGTGTGCTGACAAAGGACAGTATGTATCCTAGGTTTACATTTGACAACATAGTTATAGGGCAATTGGGCAGGATTTCCAGCTTATGCACAGAGGATTGTATGTTTGAGAAAGAGGTCAAACAGTTGGAACACAACCTCATACATAGGGGATACAATAAGGATACGGTTGTGAAAGTTATTCAGAAGAATACGGGGCAGAGAAAAGATAAGATGCGCCCATGGTTCACACAGAATAATATACAGGAGCTGGGTGAATCTAATGCTCGAACACAAGAGGATAAAGTGAGGTCGATGTTCACCTGTAACAACAACATTAATGGTGTCTGTGATATAGTACAATAAAACTGGAAAATTTGGCTTTCACATGAAAAAATTTGGTAGCTTGTAGGTGAGGTACCATCTTTTGGGTTCAGGAGGAATAAGAACCTCAAGGACCTGTTATGTCATGAAGGAAACAAGGAAGATCAGGTTGTATCCAGACACAGAGGAACCAGACCCTGTAGGACTTGTAAGGCATGTCCATATATCAATCAAGATACAATGTTTGTACATCCGGTTATGGGGAAGGTTTATAAGTTTAATGTTTATGCAAACTGTAAGACCATGAATGTGATATATTTGGCTATGTGTCAATCATGCGAATATTTTTATGTAGGGAAGAAGAACTGCATGCTGAGGAATAGAATATTAAATAATTTATCTTCCATTAGAATAAAGAATGAACATAATGCTTTATATCAGCATGTTTCCAAACATGAGGGCCATGGCTTTAGATTCATGGTTACTCAGTGTATACAGAAAGGAATTAGAGGTGGAGACCTGGTTAATGAAACTGAGTATCAAGAATCCAAATGGATTATTGAACTTATAGCCCATAGGCCACCAGGTCTTAATGATGTTATCCCTTTAAAGCCAGCAATAAAGAAGAGGTGGATGAATTACTGATCTGTGATTACTTTTTATAGATATGTTTTTTGTGGTGTTAATAAACTGTCTGATGAACGGCATATGCCCGAAAGCACTCATCACAGTTTGTTAATGTTTTATAGTGATTTATTCATTTATATGTCAGAATAAAACTGATTTTACATTTAGTGGTGGTTGCTGCCTCTGTTCTTCATTGATATTCACATTGGCTTTGGGCAGTATAACCTTTGGTAAGGTCATTTCTGCTTGCTTTTTGGTTAACCTATTCAAACCAGCTTGATCCCTGTAGTGGAGAGAGATCCAGAGAGAGAGAGAGACAGTAAAACAAACAAAAAAAAAAGCTAGCAAAAACAGAAATAATGTTAAAAAACAAAAATAATACTAAAAAGAAAAAAAAAAACAAGGGAGACATCCTGAAGTGCAACACGGAAAAGAGCATACTAATAAAACAGGTATATGAAACATGTCAGCATGTAATTGAATGTAGTACTTGGTCTGTAATAATAGGACAGATGGTTTTGAAAGCTTGATATGTGCTATCAAGACTTGCTGTAATGATGTACTGCTGATCAACTGTTATGGACATCGCATCTGGCCCTGTGGGCAGTGGGCCATTCCTGTCAACTGTGCGGATCTGCACAGAATGACAAGATGTAAGCCATCATAGTGTTTGCTCTGTTCTTCCAATTATGTATATTAGTCTAGCAAATAGCTGAAGGTGAAAGTAATGAAGTCATGATAGACAAATGAGTGTCAGACCCCACCACCATCAGAACAGTCATTCTAATGTCAAATATATCATGCACAAAATTCATAGGTTTGTAATAGGCTTATGTATGATCTATCCTTATATATCCCCCCTAATGTTAGTCTGTGTCCACATGTGATGCTTTGTTTTGTAGCAAGGCAGAACAGTGCAGCAGTTGAGGAAGGAGGTTCAGAGTGAGGACCATATGTCTGAAGGCACTTCATATATATATATATATATATATATATATATATATATATATATATATATATATATATATATATATATATATATATATATATATATTATGCCAATAGTTTTTACTAAAGATATACATATCAATGCTACCTTCTTATAATAGTGAATACATTAAAATTATGTGGGGGGCTATGCCCCCCCACCCCCCCTTATTTAATATTCTCACTCCAGGGTTGCACTGCAGTGGGGCAGGAGCTATATTCCATTTTTGACCAAGTGAGCTTTCAGTCATAAACGACAAACTGAAATAATCCGGCAAAACAAACTAAATAAAAACAAACCCGGAAAGTAAGCAGTCCCTGGTACCTCCTGGAAGTCGCCCAAAGGAATGAAAGAATACTTCCAAAAGCTGTATGATACTTTCCGGGTTTGTATATATATATATATATATATATATATATATACCTGGTATCATTTTTGACTAAGTGTAATTCGACCAAATATATGGAATTAATATATATATATATATATATATATATATATATATATATATATATATATATATATATATGTGTGTGTATATATATATATATATATATATATATATATATATTTACATATATTTCCCCAACTGTTGAATGACTGTGCTGCATGATATGTTTGAGAACACATCACACATATATGCAGCTGAGATGGCTTACTGGTAAATTGATGTGGCTATGGTGTGCAGGGTCCTGGATTACACACTTGCAAGGGCTGATATTTATTTGTTGGCCAGAACAAGGGATGTTGGATACAGAGTGATTAAGACACCAGTAAGCAGTTGTAAGGGGGAGCAAACTGGACAGTTATGTATGGTGTGACATTTCTGTTGGGAACAGATTGCCCTTTTTGTGTTAAGGTGAGAGTGTGATGTTAGGAAAGGATAGTAGGTATATATGGGGAAGTAGGTTGGTTCCAAAGACAGACAAGAGAAACAAGACAGCATACAGGGGCAGTATATGACACATGTGGTGAGTAAACACCTTGGACAGGGAGAGGTGTTTGGAAATTGGAAGCCCATGATCCCCCAAATGGAAAAAGTGGGATTGAGGTCCCCGCCCATGGGCAGTCACCACTGCATCTTCACAGCCCTGAAGGTGGCTGTGCTGGGGGCTGAGCAGGACGACCAGGCTGAACCTTTACATGTGTCACAAGGGCCTCAAGGTGGTGCAGAAGATCCCACAATTCTCTGCAGAGGCCTCTATGCACTAGACCCTGGACCTGACTTCAGGTTACAGGATCCTGTATGTGCACGCTCCCGGGGTGGGGGGCAGGTCCTATCCCCTGAGGTGGTTCCACCTGAAGGTAGTGCAGGACCCACAGATGACGAGGTTCTGGATTGGGTCCCAGATGTGCTGTGGCCTGGTGCCATGACCAGATGAGGTGGGAGAGGTGGTTCTGCTGGGAACAGCCTTCCCAAACATGCTGTTGTGTTGCAGTTTTAGAACATATGTGGGTAGTAATAATCAACACAATCCAGGATTAGTTATAATAGCATGCATACCTATGCACAGTAACCCAAAACACCAGATTTGGAACAGTTGCATATCAAACAGAACACATGCATATATGGAACCACAGTGACCATTACAATGGCATGCAGGTTACAGTGTTTTAACATGGAACATGAATAGAAACACATTGCAATATTTGTTGCACAGAAGGATATATGCCCCAACAGTAGGTTTGGTGTAAACATACCCATTGATGTGTGTGTTCAGATTATTTTTGCAGATATGGTGGGGGCGGGGGGGGGTGCCAATTAACAACTATTATATCCTTCCAGTATGAGGTCCTCAGACCATTTTTCCTATTTATGTCTTGCAGGATCCATGTCAAGAGAGTGACTGCCTGCGTTCACTCCACAAGAGAATAACATCATCATCAACTTCATAGTGCATCACCATGGAACCCTATTTGGGTGTACAGACCATGATCTGCAGGAGAGGACTGCTCTGCGGAATGAGCTCATCCACAGGGTAAACAATGTCAGCCTGCATAACCACAGTTATGAGCAGGTGCAACATCATTGCACTGACCTCATCCACCATGCCTGTCAGCATGCTGCTGCATTTAGGAGGGACAAGCTAGCCACAGGTGGGGGTCTTGCTCTCCAGCCCCCATTGACACATGTTGAGGAGTTCCTCGCCAACCTTGGGGCACTCGCCCGCCAGCCAAGTCAAGAACCTGAAGATAGCATTATGGAGGTGGGTGCTGCCCACACACTGGACGAGGAGATTGCTCGTAAGGCCCCAGAGCACATTAGTAGACCACTTTTGCTTATCCATCTTCATCTGTAAAGTATCTTCATGTATATGTCAGATACCATAGTCTGTCACTGCAGTGTAGTAATGAACATATGTGCATAATGTGTAGTATTGTGGGTTTGTACTGTTGATGTACTGAAATGCTGCTCCCACCCTGTACCAGTGCCACAGGTGTGGCTACTGACATCACATCTCTCACTCAACTATGTAGGTCCTTCTGATATACCTCCGGGGCAGCAGCCTGTAGCTGGTGAGCATGGAGGCCTTTTGTTCAGGTTTGCCAATACAATGGCCAAGTTATGGCCATGGCATTTGCCATGCACACATTTGGCACACCTAGGTTCATAGGTTCATAGGTAGGTACTAGTCTATCAGCCCTAGGGCCTATACAATCCCAGCCAAAAAGGTATCCTGGCTTTTGCCACCCAAGAAAATTATGATCCTGTGCCACTGTCGATAATAGCCACAGAAGTGATCCCTGGGGTGTATTTCCTATTTCCCATCCAATCATTAAGATTTTTCTTGAAGAGTGCTAATGAAGAACTTTGTTTGATATAGATAGGTAGTTTATTCCAGAGTATGGGAAGTCTCTGGGACAGGAATCTATCCCTCTAGCATGTTCTGTTTATTGTAGTGACAAGGTTTAGGTCCCTAGAGCATGTAGCTTGGAAGGATTGGGATTTCTTTAAGTGGAGCATGTTCAAGAGCTCTGAGTTTGACATAGCTTTGTATGTTAGGCAGAGATCACCTCTAAGTAGGTGATATGCAACGGAGTAAAGCTGGAGTTTTTTTAAACGGTCTGCGTAGGGCATCTGTTTGAGGCCGGTAATCCTCTTTGTGAGGTATTTCTGCAGTCTTTCCAGTTGTTGTAGATGTCTTGTGAGGTACATACCAAAAGGGGCGTTGTGCTCTATAATGAGTCTAATGAGTGATGAGTAGAGGGGAACAATGACCTCTTTTTTTCTGGATGAGAAACCTTTTGTGATGAGGTGTGCCATGTAGAAGGATTTCCTGACTACTGTGGCAATGTGATTATCAGAGGAGAGACTACTGTCCACCTGTGTCCCAAGGTCTCTTATCAGACTTCCAGTGTTAAGTATACTACTGCCTATATTGTAGTTAATGGGTACAGAGTTTTTACCAAAGGGGATGACAATGCACTCTTTGGCATTGTGATTGAGGCCATGGCTTTGACACAAGGCATCTGTCTCAGTGAGGACCTTTTGTAAGATGTCCACATCATTAGGAGTTTTGATTATGGCTCCTAGTTTGCAGTCATCTGCGAACTTCATTAGCAAAAGACCTGTGTTAGCCTGTACTTCAGAGAAGTAGATACCAAACAGGAGAGGACCCAGGACTGAACCCTGTGGTACTCCACTTGTCACTGGTCTGAAGTCAGATTTGGAGTCGGCTACTTTCACAGTGTGGGTTCTATCAGTGAGCCAGTTGGCAACCCATCTTGTAACATAGGGATTTATACCTAGTTTAGTGAGTTTATCCTTCCCCAGTGCAGTGCATCCCCTCCATTGGTAAACCCAGGTGTACTGGTGTGAGTGGCACAGCCCTACACTTTGGAGGGTGTAGGATGGT